>NC_087203.1:110879994-110924994 GCF_015104395.2 Macrobrachium nipponense | reverse complement strand
TAAATTTCGAAAAGTGTGTCGAGAAAAATTGACCTGTTTTTTTGACACAATTAAAACTCATAACATTATAATAACAGAAATCCTCATCTTTCAGTAAACCGTTAGTAAGTCAAGTAATAAAGCAGTACAACTATAAAGCAGTATTCTAAACAAAACAAATGGATAAGGAAAACTACCGGGAAGCTTCCTAATTCTACATCCTAAATTCACCAGGATTGATAAATGTACATAATAAAGCAGAAACAAATGAAGAAATGAATCATTAACCTAAAAATATAAAAGCAGTGGCAACCACGATCTTAACGGTAGCAATTAGGACCGTCTGTTTATAAAATATATAGAAGACCTAGTGAAAATACAGTACACAATATATTAAATAATAAAAATTTCACAACAGTATCAAAATAATCATCTCAGTAAAAGGATAAAGAATAAGACTTACTCAGTTAATGAACATCAAGCTTTAAAATTAAGTTCCTGATAGCTAATCACATTTACTCATAATTACAAAAGTCAATATGAAACGAATGTTAAGTATTTTACAAAAGGTGCAAGAAAAAGTGAACAGAAGAAAAAATCTTCAGGAGAACCAAAAAAATATGACAGTTAAAAAAAAATTGGATACGAAGAAAAACAAACATGACAATTAAAAAATGGACTGGGGGAGAACGCTTCAATATTTGTTAACAAAAAAAAGCAAAGAACAATTTTCGTTTCACAGGAAACAGTACAAATGGAAACAACAAAGACAGAAGAACAGCAAACGAAATAGGAGAAAGTTATTTAAAACAGAATCTACAAACAAACAAACAAAGCAAGACAAAAGTCACGATGCTGAATCTAATGAGAAAACTGACGTCACAAATATCAGAGGTCAAAATAAATAAGTCAAGATTCAATAGAAAGAGAGAAATTGGCCGAGGACATATACTACCAAAAACCAGTAGGTCAGCGGGAATGCCAACTAGGAATCAAAGTCAGTCAGCAGGAATGGCAACTAGGAATCAAAATGAAAAGTTAAAACGCCACTTTCGAAGGTCGAGAACGAACGGAAACAGAGAGAAAGCCCATCGGGTGAAAGTAAAATTTCATGGGGGAATCAAGTAGAAGTGAAATTTTCCCGTCATAACAAAAACCCTTTGGGAAATTTTGGACGGGGATTACCGATGCCAGGAGAGAATGTGCGCCATTAAACACTTGGGATTTAGTAGGATGTCACATTGGAAGTGCACTGAAAGTTGGCAAAAGCTAGTTATACGTAAATATAAGCTCAAAACAAAAAACTCTTTGGGAAATTTTGGACGGGGATTACCGATGCCAGGAGAGAAAGTGCGCCATTAAACACTTGGGATTTAGTAGGATGTCACATTGGAAGTGCACTGAAAGATGGGAAAAGCTAGTTATACGTAAATATAAGCTCAAAACAAAAAACTCTTTGGGAATTTGGACGGGGATTACCGATGCCAGGAGAGAAAGCATGCCTTTAAACACTTAGGATTTAGTAGGCTGTCACATTGGAGTGGCATTGAAAGGTGGCAAAAGCTAGTTATACGTAAATACAATCTCAAAAACAAGAACCCATTTGGGAAAGGAAATTTTGGGACCGGGATTACCGAGGCCAGGAGAGAAAGTGCGCCATTAAACACAGGATTTAGTAGGATGTCACATTGGAATTGGATCAAAAAATGGCAAAAGCTAGTTATACGTAAATATAAGATCAAAACAAGTGCATGCAAGACTTTCTAATAAAAATTGGACACCGTGTCGAGGGTCCTAATATTTCTACTTCCAACCTTTACCCGAGTTTTGGTCAGGCGCGAAACATGTCGACCCCCTTTTATAATACATTATTTTTGACGGTACACTAGCACTGGTCATTGTCTTAATAATCCCACTGACATTCCTACCTCTATCAGTAACATATCTCTATATAAGTAAAAAATAAATAAATAAAAAGGCTTAACATATTAGTACCACTGATAGTAAACCCATATCGTCAAAGCAAATCTACCTGGCCCCGGGCTGGACGACGGTACATTTATACAGGAACATTCATGAGCTGTAGACATTAGGCAATACAGGGAGAAATAAATATAATGTATGGATAATTATCAACTTACACTATATAAAGAATATTATCATAATCTTACAGTCATTTCCCCTTGTAGTCCTGAAGTAAACTGGTTTTGGTATTGCTTACCTGTGCAGTCATCCACCATCTGAAAAGAGAAGAATAACATTTAGAAAAACATTCAGACCAAAAAGAGAAGAATAACATTCAGAAAAATATTCAAGACTCAAAAGAGAAGAATAACATTCAGAAAAATATTCAGGCTGAAAAGAGAAGACTAACACTTAGAAATACATTCAGACTGAAAAGAGAAGAATAACATTTAGAAAAACATTCAGACTGAAAAGAGAAGAATAACATTCAGAAATATATTCAGACTAAATAGAGAAGAATAACTCTTAGTAAAACATTCAGACTGAATATAGAAAAATAACATTCAGAAAAATATTCAGACTGAAAAGAGAAGAATAACACTTAGAAATACATTCAGACTGAAAAGAGAAGAATAACATTTGGAAAAACATCCAGACTAAAAAAAGATGGATAACACTTAGAAAAACATTCAGATTGAATATAGAAGAATAACATTCAGAAAAATATTCAGACTAAATAGAGAAGAATAACACTTAGAAATACACTCAGACTGAAAAGAGAAGAACACATAGAAAATATTCCGACTGAATATAGAAGTATAACATTTAGAAAGACATTCAGACTAAATATAGAAGAATAACATTCAGAAAAATATTCAGACTGAATATAGAAGAATAACATTTGGAAAAACATTCAGACTGAAAAGAGAAGAATAACACTTAGAAAAACATTCAGACTGAGAAGAATAACATTTGCAATAATATTCAGACTGTCTTATTTATGCAACAGTGACTGTGAAAAGTAGACTGCTAAGTTCCATTAAACGAGAGAGAGAGAGAGAGAGAGAGAGAGAGAGAGAGAGAGAGAGAGAGAGAGACTATCTGATGAATGGTTTCACTTTTGTTGAGTGAAAGTTACCTGCCGGAGGCCCTCATGTTTGTAAATAACTCATTCAATATATTTCCAACAACCACTGAGCGTTTAATTTTGTTATTTCTATTCACTATAACCCCAGGCGTTGACCCTAAACAATTAAGTAACAGCCCTGTACATTACTCGCTCTTTAGGTCAACAAGGCATTACTAAGTTTTAAATAAAACTTTCTAGTAATAGAAGTATAGATAGAATCCTATAAAAATGTGGTCTGTTTCTGTTATTAATATTACTACTACCACTTTAAATAACACTATAA
Organism: Macrobrachium nipponense; assembly: GCF_015104395.2. Lineage (NCBI taxonomy): Eukaryota > Metazoa > Arthropoda > Malacostraca > Decapoda > Palaemonidae > Macrobrachium > Macrobrachium nipponense. The sequence continues at coordinate 110,921,638 of NC_087203.1, read as the reverse complement.
ATAACAAAACATACTGAGTTTTAAATAAACCTTCCAAGTAATAGAAGTACAGATCAAATCCTATAAAAATGTGGTCTGTTTCTGTTATTAATATTACTACTACCACTTTAAATAACACTATAAATAACATAAGAGACTTATGTCTTACTTTCCATTTCTAATTAGCATAAGGCATTCACGTCATGCCACAGACTCGACAAAGATGACTATATAAAATTGCATTACTTCCTATCTTCAAATACTTCCCATCAGATCATAAGATGTTTCGACAAAAAAAAAAAACAAAAAAACATCTAATTGACGCTCCGACCTCCTGAAGGTAAGAACTGATACTCTGTTGCTCTCAATAAATTCCATTAACTCTCTTCGGGAAGATCGACTTTACTGGCAAATGATGGAGACCAAGTCATTCTTCAAGAAGATTCGGTATCTAAACAGAGCACGGGCACTAACCAACGGCCCCCGCCCCAAACCCCCAATTCTCCGGGCAACACTTGTTAAGAGACCCTGTAACGACTTGTAAATAGAGCCCCGAATCGCTCTATCAAGAGCATCGTTCCTTTATCAGCATCACCTGTCTCCCGATAGAGGCGCGGGGGTAATACGAATCATTGAGACGACGCCCCTCAGGAGGAGGACGGGGAGGACCTATCTTTCTATATGAGACGGGCCCCCAGACGGGGCAATGACACAAAATCTCGCCCGTCAATAAGCGGCGATCATCGGCCGGGCCGTTAGGGCACCCCTTCGGCTCCTCGCCGAGTCTCTTAAATTAAGCCTTATGACCCCCAAAGGCTCATCCAATGGGAAGAGAATGGACTCGGAGTATCTTGCCCGACCCTCCCAACAGCCCACTTACGAGGCCATAACCGAGAGGAGACCGCCACCACCATCGCCGCCGCCGCCTCCGCCGCTGACCCCAAAAACAACTCCTTTTTGCCCACCGCAAACCCCCGGCAAGTTATGCTTAGTAATAGACCGATAATAGTCAATTATGGGGCAATAGCGGCCATCTCACAAGTGACAAAATACGAGGCGGACGACGGCGCGAACGAGCCGGGAAGAGTCGTTGGGCAGCAGCCCGTAAATCAGCCGGAGAGACCTACCGTTTGTTCTCGATGGTTTATACGAGCCTCCAGCCATTCTTAATGTGCAACTTCATGGCAACATAAACCATTTTACGGCGGGCATAAAATTCTTGTAATTGCCCTCACTTTGAATCTGCAACCAGAATCCGCTTTATGGCACTCTTTCGGGCCGCCCTATACCTATACCCCTCTCTCCCTCCTCCCTCACTCTCCTCTTTCCCCTCCTCCTCCTCCACACCGCCCCCCCCCCCCGGGGGGGATGCCCCCTTTTGCTCCTACTCCCTATGCTTGTCCCAAATTCCGTTTTAGCTTTTAAATCCTGCTGAAACTATTACTAGTATTTCTACTAGGAGCAGTTTTGCTACTATTACTGTCACTAGTAATAGAGGCTCCAAAATAGTTCCTCGTTTAAACTAGTTTGACTGAAAATCATTATCATGACCTGACTTACTGACTGACTGATTGACTGATTTACTCTGATTCACTTTCTGTCATTACCCTTCCTCGTTATCTTAAAGCAATTCCTTTACTGTAGCCAATCGTCACCAGCTTTACTTAAGGAAAGATTTTCCTTAGCCATTAATTCAACTTTTTTTTTGCTTGAAGGCTGGTTATCTGGTCTGGGTTTTAGCATGTAGCATTGCACTGTTTATCACTGAAAGCAAGTGCTTGTAAGCATGAGATAGCTGTTAGCCAGTTTTTGGACACATTGTAGGGTACGGGATTCCTGTTTTTTATTTATTTATTTTTTTCTAATCTGGGTTTTCTTAAATAACGTAATAGTTACATTGTGGGTACTGGATTTCTCTGTTTTTTATTTATTTATTTTGTTCTAATCTGGGTTTTCTAAAATAACGTAATAGTTATTTAGAACGGAATATAGGGCGAGAAAATAAAATCAACTATCCAATAATCTTATACAAGCATAATAATGAATGCTCATAATATATATTATATATATATATATATATATATATATATATGTATAAATATATATATATATATATATTATATATATATATATATATAATATATAATTATATATATTCTATGAAATCCCACAGTTGGTAGGATATGGGGTTAGCAACCTCACCCCCTATATACTTGTCACTTGGCAACAGAAGGTAACATCTTGAGCCATATTTTCCACGAAGCACATCCCTTGTTTTCATGTGATTCCATAACATTCACATGCATCTCACATTATGCCAGCACATGTATGTCCCTGGCCTTATAATCCAGGAATGTCATTTTAAACCCCTTTAAGTTGAAATAGAAAATAAAAAACATATAAATAAAAATAAGTAATTGGCGAAGAAGTATTCAGGTTTCCTCCGTGAGTTTGCAATCGGCAAGATTGCCAGGCCCGGGCCAGGTGGTGGTGGTCCTCCTCCTCCTCCTCCTCCTCCTCCTCTTCAAGCAGCTGATACCACCTCGGAAGGGACGATAAACAGGTAAGTGACGGAGCATCAAGAATGCACTAACAATCGGACTGAGTCCTCGTAAACATTCCACGCGGTGACATACGCCAGGCAATGCCCCTCCACCTCCCCATGATAACGCTGCACCGTCGTGTAAGGAGAGAGAGAGAGAGAGAGAGAGAGAGAGAGAGAGAGAGAGAGAGAGAGCGATGGCTTAAACGCTGGAGATGAGAGCTATTATGGAGCGATGGGATGTTGATGAGCGGGTTAAACTGGAAAGTAGGAGAGTGGTAAGAATTCATCCCCCACGACAACGGAAGGATCAGATACCGTTTAGATACTGTTTGATCTCTCTCTCTCTCTCTCTCTCTCTCTCTCTCTCTCTCTCTCATTTGGTCTATTTGAAGCGTATTTCCGACTGAGAATGTATCAGGTAGAAGTTATCATTGGTTCGTATTACGGTTACATATACCTACTGGTAAGCATTCTCTCTCTCTCTCTCTCTCTCTCTCTCTCTCTCTCTCTCTCTCTCTCATACTACATATTAAATGATTAAATTTAAGTGTAAACATAAGTGTAAGAGTGTTCATCATTACGATGAGAGGAAAAAAGAACTGGTGTAAGCCCAAAGGAAATTCATAATGTGGAATAGAAGCAAAACTATGAAAAACAACAATAAAATACAATGATGTCAAAGAAAATCAAATGAAGTAATGCAATAGCAACATATAATGAAATGTAATGATGATTCTGTGAGCAAGCTAAAGCAAACATATTGATAAGAACTTCACATTATCCCCAGCACGCTATGATCTGTTAACAAAATCAAGATCTTAAAAAGGTATGCAATGGTCTTTTAAAAATGTATATAATAGTTTGTGTGAAAGAAACAGACCAATAAAAGGAATTATGAATATTTACACCCAAAAAAAACATGTCCGGTAGCCCCCCACCTTTGATATACGCGAGTGTTACATTTGAAAAGAAATTCTGTTTCAAAACATCAACATTTGAAAAGAAATTCTGTTTCATAACATCAATCATTTATTTTTCCTTATCCACGACGAAAGTTAAGCATTGAAGAAGGTCTCAACGTCGTAAATACATCAATGACGGACATAATTGAAAACCTATTGCCACTAAACACGACGCCAAATTTAAGCGTTCCTGTTTCTCATAACAGCCATTAAAAGTCGCGCACAATAGAGCACCTGTTCGCGAAAAAAAAAGAAATTAATACATCACTTTTATGGGGCCATAAAATCGCACAAAAGTGGCCCATAAAAGAATCACAGTTAATGCAGAAACAAGACCAAAAAAAAAAAAAAAAAAAAAAAAAAAAAAAAAAAAAACTCGATCTTACACCTTTTTACTTTCTTTCTTTTTTGGGGTCACTTTTTTTCTTTTTTGAGGGGGGTGCCATGGGAGGGTGGGCCAAAGGCGAGCTGCTCGCCTTTTCCTTCCTCTGCACTATTAAGGGCAAATCCCTGGACACCCGTCTCATCACGGGTCGCAATCCCCCCCATCTGAACCGAATCTTCCTCTGATCTCATTTTTTCCACGACCTGGGGGGCATCGCGCCCTCTCGTTTTAAAAGATTTGCTCCATATTACCGAAAAGAAAAAAGCAAAAAAAAAAAAAAAAAAAAAAAGAGAGAAAAAAAAAAAAAAAAAAAAAAAAAACAAAAGAGCAGAGAGAGAGAGAAACTTTGGCTCAGATAATTAAGGGATCCCTCTCCAGTAACAGGAATTCCCTGGAATTCCAGTCAGGAGAGGAGAGAGGGAAAAAAAGAGAGAAAAAAAAATAGGATAAAGGAATCTCTGGAAAAACATAAAATTTGATTAGCTTTATCATTTATGCCACGTCGACTCTCCGCAAGGACAGGTGTCCTATCCTCTTATCCTTCGTCTCATGAGGGGCTGATTGCGTTGGGGTGAGAAAATGGAAGGTTAAAAAAAAAAGGAAAATGACAGAGAGGCGCCTAAAAGAGAGAGAGAGAGAGAGAGAGAGAGAGAGAGAGAGAGAGAGGAGCTCATATCCCATGAGAATCGCCATTTCCATAACCTATCCTCCTCCTCCTGCTGATGCCATTCCTCGCCATTCCAGAATCTCCTGGATTCCCTATTCCAACAATGGCCGAAGGCAGCTGTTCAATATAAAAACGCCGAACAAATTTCAGTTCATTAGGGCGTTAGGTGGCAGATAGGGAAAGGGGGGGAGAGGGAGGGGGGATTACTCCGGCAAGAAGAAGTGTATAATGGGGTTTTGCCTCAGTTTGTGCGTCATCGGAGAGTCCTATATGATCCTTGGGGACTCCCGCACTACCCTTTAGGGGGCGATCGCCCCCTTCCCCCCTCCCCTCACAATGAACTTGAGAAATACGTAGAAGATGACCCCTGTCTCCTCCGCTGCCATGGCAAGATGATCCTTTATTAGGTTTTAGTTTTCAAGGAGAGAAAATGAAGGAACAAGAGGATGAATGGTAGGCATGGAATAGGCGGCTCCTTTAGGAATCGCCGTTGTTGTTGAATATGAGGACGTCGACGGAGAAATTCACCGAGTTAACGAATACATAGTTCCCTCTAGGTATACAAGCATACATACATACATTTATATATATTCATAGGTGTAAATAAATTCTTCTGGTTCATTCTAGGCATACAAGCATACTTACATACATGCATACACATATTTATATATATACATGTGTAAATATTTTCATCTGTTAAAAAACCAGAGCGTTTTAATGGTCCTTTATACTTGAATATATATATATATATATATATATATATATTATATATATATATATATATATATATATATATATATATATATATATATATATATATATATATATATATATGCCCACCACACACACACATATATAAAATATATATATATATACTATATATATATATATATATATATATACACACACATAAATACATATGCGTGTGTGATATATGTCTGTCCGGCACAGCAGCAGAAGCAGCGCAGCAGTAGTCAATGTGCCATTATTCCCGCACTGCATCCATTCCAACAAAGGGACAGGACAGGAGGTCTAACACAAATGACAGGAACGACGCCGCCATGTAAATGGATCTGAAACAAAAGGCAGAAACAATTCTCTCTTTCCGGAAGTGTTAATAATCTATAATATATATTTTTATATATATATATATATATATATATATATATATATATATATATATATACACATACATACATACAAAATACAAACGTATACTAATTAACTTGAACAAGCGCCTGCCACGGGAGGCGGTTTTAGACCCCCCCCCCTCCCCGCCCACCCCCCCACCCCCCAAAACTCTCTGGCCCTTTCTGGCTCCAAATGCACATGCAAATGAGGTCAGATGTTTCCAACACGGTAGACCCCACAGCGGGATGAATTCGGAGGAGAATTTGAGGAATTCTGAGCGCGGAAAATTCCCCGCTAAATAAACATTGAAAAAACGTTCCCCGGAGTAACGGCAGCTACGGAAAACGTTTGGACAATTGAATTTCGAGAAGACTGACGGCGACCTTTCTTTCTTTCTTTTTTTATTTTGTGTATTGTACTTTTCGCCAAAAAAATGCAACACATGTACGTAAATATTGGTAGACTTGGTTGCAATATATTCTAAAACTAACCAAATCAGAAAGGGCCATTATTGCACAAAGATATATATATATGATATATATATTCTATATATATATATATATATATATTTATATATATATATATTATATATATATATTATATAATATATATATTATATACACATCTTTGTGCAATAAAATGGCCCTTTCTGATTTGGTTGTTTTAGATTATATTGCAACTAAGTCTACCAATATATACGTATATGTGTTGCATTTTTATTTGGCGAAAGTACAATACACAAGATATATATATATATATCATATATATATATATATATATATATATATATATATATATATATATATATATATTCGTGAACATTAGCTGCAATATATTTCATAACAATCAAAACAGAAAATGTCAATACTGCAAGAAAGCTATGCATGAAAATTAAGGAAAATACACACACAAACATGCACACACATATTTATATATGTATATATATTCTTAAACAACAGTTGCAATATATTTCATTACAAGCACATCAGGGGAGATGCCATTACTGCAAGCAAAGCTGTGCTTGACATCTGAGTAATGAAACTGCAATTATTCAAGAGATAAACTGAAAATCTACAGAAAATCAACAACAACAAAAACAAAAGCACAGTCAAGGCATCACGGTGAAGCTGGTGGGGAACATGGAGAAAACTGGAGGAGGAGGAGGAGGAGGAGGAGGAGGAAGGGAAAACGGTTTGAAAACCCCATTAGAACGACTCGCTCGCCTCAACACATCATCTGGCCATTGCAAATACGCCATCTTCACCAAAGGTTGAAAGAGAGCGACTACTTCAATTCCCTGTTTCAAATCGCATCCATCGGGCGATTTACTTTTCCACACACTTAAGGGATTAAATCGAGGGGGTTGTCACTGGATGGAAGGGAAGGGGGGAAGGGTGTCTGAGAGTGTTGTGGAGGGGATGGGGGAAACGGGGAAGGGGGAGGGGGTCTTGAGATCAATAAGTGTAAGCCTGGCTGCTACCAGAAGCCCCTTTGCCTGCCTCCAGCTCTTAGACTGATATAACTAATTTCGAAATATGCCATTGCGGTATTCGGCTGCGAGGTTAGACGTAGTAGTTGGATGGAAGTGGGAGGAACTTTAAGTGGCTGATAGGGGGGAAATAGAGAGGAAATGAGGAAGTGAAGGAATGGCTAGAGCCATGGAGGAGGAGGTGGTAGACAAGAAGGAGAAATTGAGAAGGAAGGAAAGCAGAGAGGATGAAAAAGAAAAAGAAGGGAAGAAAGAGAGAAAGAGGGTAAACACACACCACAATGAGCAAGTTTTCACTGAAGTATCCAACTAAATGTAAAGTTTGCGATAATGAAAATAAACAGATAAAAAGTGAAAAAAAAAACTTGTACAATGAAGTAGTAATAAAACAAAGATTAAAAATAAGTAAAAAAAACCAACAAAAGCCATGATCAGTATTAGAGGCATCAACTGATAACCATACATCTCTCCATCTCACACACACACACACACACACACACACACACACACATATATATATATATATATATTATATATATTATATATATATATAATATATATATTTAATTAATATTAAATAAATTATATGTATGTACTGTATATATAGAGATAAATATATACAGTATATAGCACATATATATAATTGTATATCCCTCAACACATGAAGAAAAGATACGTTGAAATAAAATATTATCAAGAAAAGATACATGGAAATAAAATACTACTTTAAATAATATGTCTAAATATCTCGCAACACCGGTGATGATAACTTCTAACCAGCCATTTATTCGACTACAAAAAATGATGACGAAATAAAATGCCAAAGGGACATAGACCAATAAACTGTACAATGATGAAGAAAATTGCGTAACTGCGTAAATAGGCCTTTATAGAATCTGAAAGGCGAAACCGGAACTACAAGAAAAATTTTTTTTTTAAATAAAATCTTTATCATACCGAACCTTACTATATGCAGAGATTTGTGTTTCTTATATGCATATTATATATATATATATATATATATATATATAGATATATATATATATATATATATATATATATATATATATGCACGGACGCATAATCGATATCATACTTTTTGCTTATACATAAACCAAAGAAAACGAAAACGCGAAAAAAGAAACGGCGAAGATTTAGCTAGCATCAGCCGCCACCTCCTTCCTCCGTCGAGAGAGAAGAAGATTAGGGCGAGCGTTGGAGAGAGAGAGAGAGAGAGAGAGAGAGAGAGAGGAAGTGTCCAGGGAAAGGAGGAGAGAGAGAGTGGGGGGGCAAAGAAGAGGGAGGGCACACGCACAAGATAAGGGAATTGGGACAGAGGAGGAGGGCCAGCCAGGAGTATGGAAGAAGGAGAAGAAGAAGAAGAAGAAGAGGAGGAGAAGAAGACAACCCATAAACAAAATCAAACATTCATGTTAGGAATCTCCTTTAAGCCTCGAACGCGCTCTCTTCCTTACCACACTTTACACCGGGCCATTCAAGCCTCACACGCAGGGAGATTACAAACTTAATATTCCCTACCATGGCTTAACTCTGCCACTATCATTTTTTTTCCTTTCTTGTATTCCAGTCTGGGGAAAGAATTTCCCCTCCCGGGGGATGGAGGGAGGAGAAGGAGGAAGGAGGAGGGGAGGAGGAGGAGGAGGAAGGGGAGAGGAGGAGGAGGAGGAGGAGGAGGAGGAGGAGGAAGAGCCTTCAAATGAAGAGGGTGGGGTTTCCTCAACGCCTTAAGATTGGACACTGCGCATATTCTCCATTTCCCCAGACACATGTAAATTCGCATAAGAAGGTCCCACGGGAATCATGTGCATTAAACTTACAAAGGCGTTGGGATGGATGCATGGGGTGGAGGGAAATGGGGAAAGCAACCCCCCCTCCCCTACCCCTCCCCCATAAAAGCCAGCGTTTCACAAAACACACACAAACACAAAAAAGTGTCTCGAATTTCGTGCATAACTCGCAACCTCCTATGTATGCAAATTAGAAACACATTTTTTCCTAAGTCATGACGATAAACGTGTCGCGTAAATGTAATGGCAGGCGGTCGATTTTTCTCCAGTATAGTTCTTCCGGGGGCTTAATCAAAACATTCCTCAACATAAATTATGCCAGTTTTTCCCATACATGGCAGAAAGTATGGCATGCATTTTTTTTTTCTGCAAAATATGGCTATGCGTAATATTCGACTCCCTCGTACGAGCTTTAATACAAATTCACTGCTGCTGCATAGCAGTACTATAAAAATGAAATGGTCCATTAGGTCAATAATGCGAAATAAAAGTGTACATTAAATCAACAATACAAATAAAGTGGTCCATTACGAGACCAATAATACCAAATAAACTGGCTTTACTAGAAAACCAATAAAATAACCTGGTTCATAACGAAATCTAAAATACAAAATAAAATGGTCCATTAGGAGGCCAATAATACATTATAAAATGGTCCATTAGGAGACCAATAATACAAAATAAGATGGTCCATTAGGAGAACAATAATATTATGAAATGGTCCAACAGGAGACCAATAGTACATTATAAAATGGTCCAATAGGAGACCAATAGTACATTATAAAATGGTCCAATAGGAGACCAATAATACAAAATAAAATGGTCCATTAGGAGATAAAACATGCAAAATAAAATGGTCTACTGGGCGTGTGGAATAGATATCTCAATCACACTGGTAAAATCAAAATTTTTAACATTACTGCTCCAAACACAATAAAACGATTATGACAAACCAACCATGTGAAATACTTAGCAAAGCAATAGCTTTCAGACAAACTACAGGCATTTTTAGCTGATAGATCCTCTGAATCTCATACAATTCAACCTCCCCACCTTCAAACTAATTTCAATATTAGTTACTAATAGAGAAATATTACCTATTCCAAATGACTCAGCTGATCAGACGGGGACGTCCCATACCCGCCCTTTAAGCCAATTTTCCTCATTGTCTTTCTCCGATTCATTGATGAGAGAGAGAGAGAGAGAGAGAGGCGAGCGATGAGATGAGAGAGAGAGATGAGAGAGAGGGGAGAGAGAGAGAGAAATTCAGAGAGAATGGGTTAATGTAATAAATACATGGGAGGAAGAAAGATAGAGAAGAATTGAATCCGGGGGGGGGGGACACATAAAAAAGGGGGAAGGTGGTGGGTTAAAAAATATGGAAGGGGGGGGGGAGGGGTAATAGAATACAAATAGGAGGGGAAATAAGGACGGTAGGGGGGGGAGGGGACTTTCCCATTTTTTTTTTTTTTTTTTTTTTCGGAGGGGGGGGGGGGAAAAGGAATAAATTAGAGAAGAATGCCAATTCCGAAACACATAAAACAAAAGGAACAAGGGAAGAAGTGTAAAAATATGAAAGGTAATAAGAATACGAATAAGAGAAATAAGAAGTTATGGAAATGGATAAATGAATGGAATATATTTAGAGAAAACAAAAGCATAAAAAAAAATCTTATATCAGAATGCAAGTTGGCTAAGACCCAAGTTGAAAAGAACATGTATCAGAATGCAGTATGTATGAAAGTATGTATAAAAAGAATCACTTCGTTGCTATGAAAGTTAAGATCAGTTCAGCCCAGATACCAAATGTCTTTACATTGCAAGTTAAAAACCATCCGTCAAAATTAAGCCTTCCAGATCAAGTCTGTACACTCTAGACACATTCAAATTCATAGATAACTGAAGCACTGAAGGAGTAAAAATAAACATTGATCTGCAACCAGCCAAGGCACTTAACTTATAAACAGATGTGATATTAAGAGGTGTATCCAAGCAGCAACGCTCCTCAACACCAAATCTCTCGTTAAAACTATGCGATTTAGGATAAACACACACACACACACACACACACTCACATACACACATTACCAACGGGAAACCTCAAAACAGAGCTCAATCCAGCCACAACAGAACTATAGATAATTCACATCATGACAAGGAAAAATGAAACTGTCTTGTATAAGAGTTTAGTAACAATATTAAGAGTATAATACCACATAGAAACATGACTAAAGAAAATGCCTGAAACTTTCCTAAATATCCAAAAAACGTAGAAAGTAAACAAATTCTAATTTTATGGACAAATAGTTCATGGAACCAAGGATACAGATGTACATCCTAAACCTCTGCAAAGGAGGGCATTTCATTAAAAACGAATCCACAACGGAGAGATGGGTTCCATCTGAGTACACATACGTACAACAAATTCACAATGCAAATCCATAAACCGGACACTGCGTTTTGGGCAAAACTTACGACTTAAGTCGACAGCATTTAAGATTCACGCAACACATTTTATATATAATACAAGTATATATATATAAATGCGTGTGTATATATACACTTTATATATATATATATATATTATATATATATATATAATATATATATATATATATATATATATATATATATGTATATATATATATATATATATATATATATATATATATATATATATATATATATATATATATATATATATAATGATGCTCACATATATATATCTAGCATATATAATATATATATATATATATATATATATATATATATATATATATATATATACACACACACATATATATATATATATATATATATATATATATATATATATATATATATATATATATATATATATATATATATATTACAGATAGGAATTACGAAATTGTATAGAACATAGCACATTCACGGAACCGCGTACAGGCTATTAAGTCTAAAACGAATTAATCGATCCTTTCATGCAAAATAGCTTTTAGTGACATAAGGTTTATTCAGCTCCATATTCGAGTTCTTAAGAGTGTGCTACGCTGTTATAGGCGCTGATTTTGAAAACGAATAGAATTTACCGAGAAATAATTAATCCAGCTAATGGTGGTCTTGAAAAGGATTTTGATCATTAATAACCTTCACGTAGAAACTAGGGTCAATATAATCAATTAATACGTTTCACGTCGCTATCTCATATGTTAATTAACTAGGGAACTTCATTCAATAAAAAGCTATAATGTTTACCATATCAAATACGTACACCCTCTAATGTATAACACTTTTTTTTTTCTTAACATAAGTTCAGCAACCTTGTAAATATTTTTGGCGTTAAAGATTCAGAATATACATCCTGATATTCCTGTACAAATAAATAAATATAAATAAATAAATAAAAATAAATAAATACGTAAATTAATAAAATAAAATAAAATAAATTCTTACTTAAACTATGTACAAATTCAATTGCGTACCTCACATACGAAATTAATATTACAACTGACGAAGCCAAAAATCATTTTGAAAATTACAAAAACATTAAACATATTCATAAGATATGGGAGAAAATTAGTTCTTTTTACTATTTTTATTTATTATTATTATTATTATTATTATTTATTATTATCATTATTATTACTACTATTATTCAGAAGATGAAACCTATTCATATGGAACAATCACACAGGGGCCACTAACTTGAAATTCAAGCTTCCAAAGAACATGTGTTCATTAGGAAGAAGTAAGACGAGGTAAAGGGGACAACGTTAATCAAACGAAACAGCCTTTGTCAAAACTCAAATCTAAAATTGCAAACACAAAATAAATTGTTGTTACAAACTAATCTTGAAAAAAAATTGAGAAAAATTAGGCATACTTTTAACCCAAGCCTAGTCTAACGAAACGCAACGAGAACGAAGGGCACAAATATATACAATAATGAAAATAATAATAAATTTCATTCCAGCTCAAGCACATATACATGGAATATACAAAGTAGAGACAATGTACACAATCTAGATACATGAGATAACCCAGTAATAAAAAATGATAATCTGCAATATCCACACAGCTGCTGGAGAAGCAGAAAAAATAGTATTCATAATAATGGCAATTAGAAAAATAGCAAAAAATAATGGAAATTATAAGGATAATGATGGAAATTATGATAAAGGAAATGAGAATAGTAAAAAAGTATAAAAAATGATAGAAATAAACATAAAAAAAAAAGATTGCGTGCAATTAACTTCCAATTCAATTTGAACGACATTTGAAACCCAATATATCAACTTCGAGGGTCATGGCTGCATCTAAAGGAGAAAATAGAACGAACCTTATGGGCAGATGGTAAACTTTTTTTTTTTTTTTTTTTTTTTTTGTGGTGGGGGGTGTTGGAGGGGTATGTGTAAGAGGGTAAGCATTATTTTTTATCTATTTTTTTTTTAGTCGAGTCACGACCTAAAAGCAACAGTCTTATCTGCGGATGGATGCCACAGCCATGCTGTTCAACAACCAATCTCTGAGGAGTCATTGATAATAGAGAGAGAGAGAGAGAGAGAGAGAGAGAGAGAGAGAGAGAGAGAGAGAGAGAGAGAGAGAGAGAGAGAGAGAGAGAGAGAGAGAGAGAGAGAGAGAGTATGGTAAGTTTATTTGTCAGCACGATGAAGATACTTAAATTGAAAGTATTCAAGCTCTTTATTTTTTTATCATATTTTATTTATTTTTAGATAGTTCTTTTTGTTATTACCATATTCCAAACAGTAGCCTACTAATGGATATTCCAACCAACAGCCTGATAACAGACATTCCAAACAATAGCTTGCTAACGGACATTCAAAGCAATAGCCTGCTAATGGAGGACATTCCAAATAATAGCCTGGTAATGACAATACCCAAGTCATTTTAAACTAAAAACCGATTTCATTTTTCAGATACTGTTTATTACAGAAACTTACTGGATACAACATGAGTTAAAGAAAAAAACCTAGTCATCCCTCCCATTTCAAGTGTTTATGTATCAAGTTGCTCATCAATTTCATACATAAGGTTCAGCATAGTTAAGTCTGTTGCGGGACACATTCAGTAACAGCTATCATTTCATTCTGAAGTGATTGTAACTTATATACAAAGAACGGGAATCAACAGAAGATGGCATACACATCAGGGACCTTTAATAAATATCTAACTCTTAGTATATTAGATGAAAACAAAGAGTCGCACATGAGAACATCATCACGAGATCATAAAACAACTGCCAAAAGTGGTTCATGGATCCTCTCGGTGGGACAGGCTGAAGTAACCTACATAACCTACTGGTGGAATACAAACCTATCAAACAGTGCAAGAACTAACTGTCCCAGACAAGAGTCAGTCAACAGTTCTGAAAGCTCATAGGACACGAGAAGTAGTACGCCCCACCAAAACCCGTCCTCCTATCAGTACTACCACACCCGGAGGGCCGCTCTTCTCAGCGAAAGCATTGAAGTGATCCAAAGAACCTCCAATCACTTTAATTTCGACTCGGACGACCATCTGGTTTCTCCTCCCCCCCCCCCCCCCAGTGTCCCCCACCTCTGGTGTTTAATCCCATTTCTGTTGGATCTTCAAAACACAAGGGACGAGTAATGTCTGCACGCCCCTGCTCCCGCTCAGAGAGACAGACCAGAGGGCAAAAGAAAATGGTTTAGAAAGAGAGAGAGAGAGAGAGAGAGAGAGAGAGAGAGAGAGAGAGAGAGAGATAATCCCGTTTAACCAACAAATGCTAAAGGGACACACAGCAGAAATGTTTTGAACCAGTGATAGGGAGAGAGCTAGCTAGCTAGGGTCAGCAGCCGCAGCCTCCCCTCTTCTTCAATGCTTTGGCGAGATAAGCCAGTCCTCCCTAGCAACCTCATTCTCCTTTCCCCTTCTCCCCCTTACCAAAACCCTTCCCCCCTTTCTCCTCTCCACATGGGGGCAAAGGCCCTTTGGAAGTGGGTGCCGCTCTGTCGAGCTGTCTACGTATTTTACAAATGACGACCCCGTCGTGTTCAGTGTGCTGGCAAGATCAGCAACTTTTATATGCGAGGTAGGATGGGAAAGTAAATGGCAACGGAGGTGAAGCTGCTACCGAGTTCTCGTTCGTTGATGAATCCAGCAGATGCCGACAACGACGACGTCGCATTCCTCTTTCCAGGGTCTGCTGGATTTACTGGAAATGGTCGGCCTGGAAATCTTACGTTTATGAAGTATATATATATATATATATATATATATATATATATATATATATATATATATATATATATATATATAACCTATATATACAGGGTGTCCATAAAGTCCAGTACCATTACAAGTATTTATTGCTTGTATGGTACTGAGACTTTATGGACACCTTGTATAATACACACGCACATTTATAGATACACACAAACAAATGCAATCGCTTGGATGACACAATACCCATGTACGCACGTGTGTGTGTGTGTGTGTGTGTGTGTGTGTACGTCCGTGGCACGGACATCCATCCACATCCAGCAGGAACCGCCTTTCCACGGATAATGAACTTTAGAACGATCTAATGCGCAGATAATCCGATGAAGAAAATCCCTCGGGCAAGATAGGGCGCAAAATCGCCAATCGGAGGGGAGGGAGGGAAACTAGGAAATCCTTTCAGCAACGGATGTCATCTAATAGTAATGACGCAGGAGTATCGGACTGTAGTAGGGGGTAGGGGGTTGGGGGTGGGGGGGGGAGGGGAAAAGACTGCAGAGGGCAACGGAAGACGGATAGGCAAGCATTAAAATATAAAAAAAAGGGGGTGAGTAAGTACAAAAATTAAGTGGAATGGATCTTTGAAAGGAAGAGGGTGATAGAAGGGGGAGAAAGAAGGGTGGGGGAGGGGGGAAGACGAAGAAAAACCAAAGGGGATTAGAGAGAGAGAGAGAGAGAGAGAGAGAGAGAGAGAGAGAGAGAGAGGAAAGCGAAGAAGGTGGATGTTTCATAAGAAGCCTTCACAGTCCCGAGAATTCCAGTAGATTTATGGATCACCCGTCTTGACTTCCAGCGACGGGAGAGCAACGGAAGCCACCACTGCGTCGCTCTGGAAAGCCTCTGGAAGGCTCCCGGCGTGGCGCGCGCGCCTTTCAACTGGAAGCTGCGTAACTCACCGATAACGGCCCTTCGGCTCCCGGAATCTGAGACAGTTGTTTGTTGTTGCCATGATAAGTTGCGGCCATTATCGAGACGTCTCGCTTCCACAAGATGGGGCGCCGCCCCTCCTGCTGCTGCTGCTACCCACCGCCACCACCACCACCACCAAGGAAACTCCAGCAGAGTTCTATGTTGCTTTCTTCAGAGAGAGAGAGAGAGAGAGAGAGAGAAAGGAAGTTGGGGTTGGGAGATGGTCACGGAAGTCACTTTAATCAGCTGTCATGGGATGGTATAATAAAACGTTTTGAGAGAGAGAGAGAGAGAGAGAGAGAGAGAGAGAGAGAGAGAGAGAGAGAGAAATTTCTTTTTCTTTCTGGATCCCAAAATCAAAAGTTCTTCTTCTACTTCTACTCCTTCTTTTTCTTTTTCTTCTTCTTCTTCTGATTGAGAGAGCATTTCTTTTTCTTTCTGGATCCAAAATCGTATTTTCTTCATTCAATGAGAGAAAAAAAACCATTTCGGCTTTTTCTAAATTTCTTCTTTGTGAGTAACAGACAAATGAGAGAGAGAGAGAGAGAGAGAGAGAGAGAGAGAGAGAGAGAGATACACTAGGCAAATCTCAAAAAACTTCATCATCAACTCCATCATCAGTCTTTTTGTTTGCCATTTCCAACCGCCGCCGCCCGCCTGGGTCGTCGTCGACCCGATGGGAAATTAAAACCCACAGGGGCTTGATGGCTGCCGTCTGGAGCGGAACGTTGTCGGCCCATTACCGCCGACAAAACACGAACTAGTTAACGCTAATTTCTGCGACTGCAGCAGCACCTTCACTCTCCCTTCCAAAAAAAAAAAAAAAAAAAAAAAAAAAAAAAAAAAAAAAAAACATATCCGGCAGGAATTTTCGTCCGAGTTTAAGGGACCCAGTCACGGCGGGGCAGAAAATAGCAAGGTCGGAAGCTAGTAGCCTTAGCTGGGAGGTGGAGGAGGAGGAGGAGGAGGAGGAGGAGGAGGAGGAGGAGGCCAAAGGTAGAGGCCCAAGAGGGTAATGGGCTGGAAACCCACGCTCCACTGCGCCCTGAATGGTCCCAGGCACAGTGGCGAAGGGGCAGCTCCTGCAGGAGGAGAGGGCCAAGGGTAGTAGCCGTGGGACCCGTGAGAGAAAAAAAGAAAGAAAAAAAAGAAACAGGGGCAGCGACGACCAGGCTTGGTCTAAATGGGGGACCTGGTATGAATGATGAAGGGTGGGGGGAGATATCGAAATATTTAAAGAGATATTTCACGCTGACATTCTCTTCCGTTTGCTGAGCAGAAAGTGAAAGATTTATGTACAGTGGGGCAAAGATGCCATTTGGATGCCTCATGTGGAAATTGCAAGTCAGTCGCATCGATTAGCATAGAATATATTAGCTACAAATGTGTGTGTATATATATATATATATATATATATATATATATATATATATATATATATTATATATATATACATAGATAAACATGACAATATAAAGTTGATAAAAAAAAGATTACGTTTCAGATTGTATAAATAAATTATCCCAACCCCCCTTTATAACTGCACAAGAAAATTAAACTGTAATTACAAGGAATTAATAAGAATGAAGTAAATGAAATGAATACGAAATTGCAGGAAAATAAAAAACCAACAGAGATGACAAAAAAGAATAAATTAATAAAATAAAATCTGGAACAATGGCAAATCTATGACTTGGACCCAATTTAAACCAGAGCAATATTACGTTTCAGAACAAGTTGTTGACCTTTGGTTAACTAAGTTTAGGCGTATTAATAACTAGTTTAAGACGAGATGTACTGAATAAATATGCCTAACTAAGTCTTTATCGAAATAACAATAAACCTGGCGACTATGGGGCTCAGTGTAACATATAATAAGGTTATAAGTCGCCATCGGCTTCAAAATAAGGCACAGAAACGAAAAATATTGATATATTGATAATACAAGCTACAGCTGTTCAAAATGAAATAGACAGAAATTAATCTATTTCAATGCCAATAATGTCACCACAACCAATCATAACTTAGAAATAATAAAAGCATCTGCTTCCTCTCTCTCTCTCTCTCTCTCTCTATCCGCATCCTCTCTCTCTCTCTCTCTCTCTCTCTCTCTCTTAACTAGTACACAAGGTACCAAGTGCAATCAACTGTAAAAACCCAGTCAAGTGTTCGTGCTGAAGAGCTGCCACAAAAAAAAAAGATAAAATAAAAATAAAATAAAATAAAAATAAGAACTAGATGGACCTTACAGAAGAACTAACTCCGTGTTCTCAGCCAAGAAAGCTCTCGAGAAAGCGATGGGGCCGTAAACGCCATATCCCACGTTAATTCGATGATGTTTACTTTTGACTCAAGGAGACTAGAAATAA
Source organism: Macrobrachium nipponense (assembly GCF_015104395.2). Classification (NCBI taxonomy): domain Eukaryota; kingdom Metazoa; phylum Arthropoda; class Malacostraca; order Decapoda; family Palaemonidae; genus Macrobrachium; species Macrobrachium nipponense. The sequence continues at coordinate 110,903,151 of NC_087203.1, read as the reverse complement.
AAGTTGGGAATGCATCAAGGCGGGATCGTTGGCGCTCGGTTCAACGAGTCTTATTGGAGAGTGCCAATGGGTCTGCTGGGATTCCGATGAGTGGTGGGTCGAATTCTGGGTCTGAATTCTGGGTCTGAATTCTTCGCCTGAGAGTTGCTGTTGCATTTGAACATTTCTCTTCAATAATGAAAAAGGTTTGGGGTATATTGAAAACATGGCATTGATGGCATCTGAAGGATTTTGGTATATATTATTATTATTATTGTCATTAAATCTACAATGATGCCAGGGTAAATATACACAATAATGTGTTTTATTATTATATATAATATATATATAATAATATATTATATATATCTATACATATATATAAATATATATATATACATATATATATATATATATATATATATATATATATATATATATATATATATTACATATATATAATTTTTCTAAATATATATTCACACCTGAATTATTGAGGATTTCTTGGCCATTTTTGTGGCTTGCGATAATGAGTTTTATATGTTGTTGTTGCTGTTGTTGTTGTTATTATTATTATTATGGAGACAAACCCCATTCATATGGAGCAAGCCTCAAGGAGCTATCAACTTGAGATCCAAACTTGCAAAGAATATCGTGTTCATTTGAAAGAAATTGCAGATGATAGGAAATTCAGGAAGCAAGAACAGTTATTAGAAAAAGTTAAATTAATAAATTAGAAATTAAAAAATATCTATAATAAATACATGGATTAATAAATATATGTAGAAATTAATAACTAATACGACGACAAACATTTCTTGAAAAAAATTAAATAAATTATAGATAAATAAATAAAAAAAATATATAAAATATTTAAGTGAATGAATATACGAAATAGTTAATGACGGATATAACGAAACAAAATATTATCATAATCACAAGAAATGAAAATAGATAAATAAGCACTTTAAAAAATGCATCATCATCCACCACAGTATGAACCCATAGAGGCTAAACCTTATCGCTAAATATACCCCAAAGAAAAACAAACAAAGGTACTTGAACAAACAGAAGGGACATTTCATATCTCAGGGTAAAAAGAGAGAAAGAGAGAGAGAGAGAGAGAGAGAGGGCAAGGGGGGCGGGGCGTTTGTTATATAAAGTGCATTGGGTCTTCTCTTGCATCTAATCTATATGATAATGCACGATCACGGCTGGAATGACCTCCAGGGAAATCTAATGATGAGAGAGAGAGAGAGAGAGAGAGAGAGAGAGAGAGAGAGAGAGAGAGAGAGCCCATCATCTCGGCCCCTTGTAGCAAACGTATTAAAGTTAAGAAAAAAACGGGGCATCTGTTGAGGGTGTATACATATTACATTCCCCACCTTATGGGGAGGTCCTTATCGAGGTCGAATTCGTAGATGGAATAGGGGATTGAAAAGCGTGGGGATACGCCTAATAAAGAGAGAGAGAGAGAGAGAGAGAGAGAGAGAGAGAGAGAGAGAGAGAGAGTTACAAGGATTAGGATGTCTCAAAGATTTGTTAGTCCATCCGAGGAGACATCGTGTGCTCACTTATCTGTAGGAGCAGGTTTTACTGTGCATTCACAGTGTCCTAGTGATTTTGTCAAGCTTTCTTTTAAACCCTTCCACACTGTTGCTGTTTACAACTTCTGCTTGCAGTTTATTCCGCGTGTCACATATCTTGTATGTAAAAAAAAGAGAGAGAGAGAGAGAGAGAGAGAGAGAGAGAGAGAGAGAGAGAGAGAGAGAGAGAGCATCAAGTGGGGAAAGGTAGAAGGATGAAAATATAATAATATAATGATCTTAAAGTGGACTGCAAGGCGAAAGATAACCCTTAAAAAATAAAATAAAATAATAGTGACCTACATTTCTAAATCATAATACAATGCTTCCATCGACCTAACACGTTCATTCTTTCCATAGCTCTATATTCTTTCCTCTACAATAACCATTTTACCACATATCTTGACCTTAAAGATCTTCCTACACCCCATATGCGTCCCAACAGCTTCAGCCTTTTTTTCTTGTATTTGCTGCATTCAGCCTCCAAATTTTACGGCTATTAAACAGAATTGGCAGAATTATCCCCCAAACATTCCCATCTTGGTTTTCGCTTACTCGGAGAGTAAGCCTACAAACTACTTTGTTCTTGTTGCTGTTGATGTTGGCCTCGCTGTTGTTGTTCTTGTTGGAAGGGGGGAGGAGAAGTAGGAGGAGGAGGAAATCCTTTAAAGAAGTTAAAGAAACAGGAATTTTAGGATAGGATATTTAAGATTTATTTATTATAATGAAAATGTAAAAAAATAAACAGTGTCCATGTTACACAGTACAGAACAATTATTTCTAATAAAATATAGCGTATTTATTTTAATTTTCGTTGGTGAAACAACTCTCTATTTGTCCGTAGATTTTGGCACACGCCCTGAGTAAACTGGAGGTCGGATCACGCCTTGTTTGCACACATCCTGCTGCCTTCCTTGTTTCATCTGTTGTTCCTTTCGCCTCTTCATCATCCCACCATCTATCATATTCACTCCAAAATATCCATATGAATAGATTGATTCCCTCTTCTACCGACTATCCTAACATTAACTGTTCCAGCTTCCAGGTTTCCAGCTACCCTCAAAACTTATGCATGTTCACATTCACTATCAACTTTCTCATCTTGCAAACAATTCCAAACTCTATCATTAATTTTGGAAGTTTCTCCTAACTATTCTGAAGCAGTGCTACGCCATTTGGTAGAGATAAGCAATTCCACAATCCATTCACAGCCTATTTTCCTAGCCCAAAACTTTTGCATCTATTTCTATCATTTCTTTTCTACGACTTCTCCCATCAACTTCCCTCGTCTGCTAAGTAATGTGCGACACTTAAATACTAAGTCGCGCCTGCCACTTTTACCTTTATAATACTTAGCCACCTATAATAATCCTTTATAGTACCTGGTCCCAAAAGCGCTTAATCATCAACTATTCCTCTCAACCAAGTTTTACAGAACTTCTCCTCCAGATATACCTTAGTCAGTCAGTCAATCAGAGTTTCCGTGATTGTATTCCTATTGGAATCTATGAATCTTCGTGAGTTTTCGTCATGCACTGTTGATAATACAAGATAAAAAAAGGGAAAAACTGAAAATAAATTTACGACTCTCTCTCTCTCTCTCTCTCTCTCTACTACGTAATATATTATAATATAATAATATATATATATATACATATACTATATCTATATATATATATATGTATTATATATATATATATATATATATATATAATATATATATAATCAGTTTTATCTCTCTGTCTCTGTCTCTGTCTCTGCTCTCTCTCTATATAATAAATATATATATATATATATATATATATATATATATATATATATATTATATACATAACATAATATAGTATACTATAATATATAAATATATATATGTTATATAATATATATATATATATATATATATATATGAGAGAGGAGAGAGTAGAGAGAGGAGAGAGAGAGAGAGAGAGAGAGAGAGAGAGAGAGAGAGAGAAAATAAACTGGTTATCTGAGGATTCTATTAATCATTCTAAAGATAACACGCAAGAGATTTTTCTGACATGCAAAGAGCAGATAAGTGGTGTAAAAATATAATAAAAATTCATCATTACTCCTGAACATATTATCATAAAACAGAAAGCACAAAAATTATTTGCATATCACTCTAAGATCTATTGTTTAAAACAAACATCAAAGAAAAAGATGAAAACATTCTTAGGGTTAACTTAAAAGGAGCCACGAGAATTGAAACATAAATCAGGTGAGTCCCAATTTACAAATGTCTGCCCCATTCCAGCACCCGATGGATACCCGCTAGCGGTAGTTGTACACTGCCCTTAGCATAATGGTCGCAAGGGGTCGAGTGTGGCATCGCACCGGAATGCGATTGGCTGCAAAAGCGACCACCCACGTCGCCCTCACCGGAGCCATTGGCTGACAGTACAGCCCATCTGGCCAATCATTAACAAGCATATATATCCCCTTCCTATCATTAGAATTATAGGAGTTCGGGTCCGGCTGGGCCCCACCGTTATCTAGCGTAATCAAGAGGTACACGTCTTGCCACTCCAGTGCTACACCTGGCGACACGTCTCCGTGGCCTATAGGCACACCCACTCTCCCTTCCATACCACAATCACACCAGGTGTTAAAAAAAAAAAAAAAAGAAAAAAAAAAAAAAAAAAAAAAAAAAAAAAAGGACGTCATCACCACCACGCAGCTTCACTCACTCCCTCCCCCACCCCTCCTCCCCACCCCCTCCCCCTTTCCCTCATCTCCATCCCCGGGCACTGGTACGGGAAGATAAACACGTTGATAAAGCAGTTCCAACGCCCTCTTTTTCATGGTCATTACGCGCATTAGTCATGACTTCATTCAGTCTCCCTCTTCTATACAAACGACTTTAACCGTCTTTTCCATCACAATCGACTATTGCACAATGGTTTCTTTTAGTTCATTTTACCTGCTGTCAGCATTTCTTTTCTGTACAAACCAAACACAGACGCTGATATATTACATACGCTCTTGCATAATCATTTGGGCTATATAGACGTACTGCTCCATAGCATAACAGATGAACGCCCAGTGAAGGGTGGTTACTTTTTAGGGAGGGAATGCTTCCTAAATTATAGCTATTAAAATATCAACATCGTCAGAGGCATGGGGTTTTCATCTCCAAATCCTGTGTATAACTGCTATAAAATTTCAGAGGAAACCCAAAGATTATGATGCGATGTTTTCAACGTACCCGGATGTGGTGAACGTAAGCGGGTGTGGTTAGTTAAACGGGGAAGGAATTTATGTTAGTCGATTAATAAGGGAAAGAAAGCTAGACCCCCCAATGTGAGATTGGCAGGACGTTCAAGACATTGGAAAACAATACATGTAATAGGGAGAGACAATGTTTATGTCTTACTCCAAAGATTGTGGTGGTCAAATATTACAAGAGAAGATGTTGCCTCCAGAAAGTGTATGGATCGTGAATTGAGATGAGTATGAGAGAAAACATCTGAATCTGTTCCTGGTCCTATTGAAAAAGTAGAAAACTTAATCGTGCTTGCTTATTTATATACAAAGATAGGTGATATGAAGAGAAGATGGTTTAACTGGTACATTTTGGGTTCAAGGATGAATAAGATAGGAGAAGATAGATGTATATGTTTTTTGGAAAGGCTGAATACACATCTGAAAGCAAAAGGCTGGTAAAGCTGGAAAGAACGAGGAAGTAATGTTGACATAAAGGCAAGTGAGAATGATGAAAAAGAAGCAAGAACAGCAGTTTGAGTGAACAGGAATTACAACTGGACCAGAATTAAAGACAAGGATGTGAATGGAGTTTATGAGCTGAAAGCAAAACTCGAGGATGTCACTCAGTCAGCAAGGGGAGATTTGCACCAGAAAACATAGAGGGAGGAAAAAAAATAAGCATAGAATGGAATCATGAAATTCGAGGTCTGATGGCAGAAGAGGGAGAGAAAATCAGTTTTAAAAAAGGCAGGATATGTTGAAAGCTTAAGTGGAAATCCAAGTGCCACAGGAAAGGGAAAGACTTGTAGTGGAGGGAAGTAAAAGCAGAGACAGAACAAATGGATCTAAGTGCAAAAAGATGCAGATAAATTTACCTGAATGTAGGAGATAGACGAGACAGATGTGAATGATGCAAGTACAGAAGAGGCTCATGTAAATTTAAGAATGGGTGTGTGAGTAACTGTTGAAGATGTAAAGGTAATTAAAATGCTAATGTACAAGTGACAGCAACTAATTTGAGATTACCAATGAACCGCTAAACTATAATGAAGATATTGTGACTGAATTGATGCAAAAGATGTGCGAGGTTCGCCTGGATAAGGAAAAGTAACAAAGAAACCATAATGATAAATAATGGATCATTTACATGAAGTGAAAGGTAATACAAGCGACTAAGAATTACAGGAAACGAATATACTGTGATTGAGGGGAAGTAAGTTGTTTGTTAAGACAAGAAAGAGGGTGCGAACAATAGATATTTGTGTAAAGTTGTGTAAGAAACTTACGGGTGAAGAAGTGAGCGATGTTTGGCATAAATGGATTTAAGAAAAGCTCCAGGGACGAACTTACAATGATGGAATGCGGAGAAAGTGCTTTGGATCATTGGTGCAGAGGGCAAACTTAATCACCTTTGAGGTTATTGTGATGAGAGAAGAGGCTAAAGAAAGGAACGATGGTGCAATTTTAATGGATAAAAGAGTCTTATGGAGTACATAGTGGTTAATATATAAGATGATACATTGTTGAGTGATGAAGCACTCTGGCGTACCTCCGTTATCTGCTGCTAATGCCTTTCTTTCCCCGGTTACACGTGGGCAGAGAGGCGGTTTGGGCAACGATCATTAGTACGCATGCCTAGTCTGTACGAAATTATGCACAAGTGTACTAGCCCATCCCTTACTACTCACATATGGTATAAATTCAGCACCTATTCTAGTTTTAATTAAAGATATAATTTCTTGGAAACTTCTTATTTATTATCATCTAGTTCCTACAGTGCAAAAAAAGGGGGTGGGGGAGAAGAATATGTCAAAAATACTTAGAAATATTATAACGAATTTGATAACTGCTTAAAGGCCTGAAATTTTAGCCATCGTGCTTTACTTTGGTCAAAGGTTGACACAAATAGCATTAGCATTTTCAATGCAAGTTAAAACAACGAGCATACGTCATTGAAAGAAATGGCGTATCCTGAGAAACAAGGAGTATTTACTCTTTACTATATTCTATTTTCATCGTTCGAATCAACAGATTTCGAAACAAAGGGTATTTACTCTTAATTATATTTTTTATTGTTCGAATCTACAGGTTTCGATGCTGATAATCCCAGTTATTTACTATGGATATATCACAGTGGTTAAATTTAACATTCTTGCCTATATTTCCATCCATGATTATCATTTTCAAAATATCTCTGCTTATGCTAATCTCCTGGTACATGTTCATGGTTCAAATACACAAGTTTCGATGCTGAGAATCCTAAGTTATTCACCATAGATATATCACAAATTTCCCTCCAATTTTTTCCGTAATAATCCAATAATCCGTAAGACCTCAGCATCATTCGTCCCTCAGACTCACATCCAAATCCATAATAAAGGACCTGTACTTCAGATCACGAAACATTGTGTACAAAGTCTTTGAAAGGTGTAACAGGAGGAAAACCTCAAAGCAGCTGTACTATCAAACAGTTGTTGGAGAAAGTGGAGAGTCAGGTGGAAGAGAGTTAATATGAACGGAGGTACAGTGAAAGAGGTTGCAGCTAGGGACGTTGCAAAGACCATTAAGTAATGTCTACAGTGCGCCAATTGAGGTGCAATGACGGTGCTACCCTAATACGGGGCGTTACTCTAGGTGAGTTCCCTTCTGTATTACCCTGGAATCATTTGTGCTCCCATCGTGCAGGAAGCAATTTCAGTTCAGACCGTCAATCAATCACAATAATGATGATGTTGATGACAACAGCAGATTGCAGATACCAGCAAAGGAAAGCACAATTACATGCATCCTGCCGACTTATGCATTCCGTTCCAGGCTGCTTTCCATTCATTTACTTTACTGCTGCGCCCCCTGATCATTATCCCTTCATGTTTACCTCTTCCCTTTTTGCGTTCGACTTCTCCCTCAGCTGCTGCTGCTGCTTCTGCTACTGCTACTGCTACTGACGTTTGGGCTACGTGATCCCGATTTGGAATTGTTTCTAATTCATACTGCTACATTTTTTTTTTTTTTGGGGGGGGGCGTGATGTAATCTGAACTACTTTTTTTCTTATTATTCTATGCTAAAACATAGCCATTTTTTTGTTTTTGTTTTTGATGTTGAGAATGTATTCCTGAAAACTATCTTAAAGTCTCTCTCTCTCTCTCTCTCTCTCTCTCTCTCTCTCTCTCTCTCTCTCTCTCTCTCTCTCTCCTGCTCACTGCAATTACTTTTTGTCTTATTACTCTATAAGAACTAATAGTTTTTTTTTAATGTAACGTTGAGGAATGCAATTCCTTGAAACTATCTTAAAGTTCCTAATCTCTCTCTCTCTCTCTCTCTCTCTCTCTCTCTCTCTCTCTCTCTCTCTGCTTACTGCAACGCCATCTTCATCTTCCACACCTCCTCCTCCTCCACCTCTTTATCCTCCTCTTTCTATCCCTCCTCCTCCTCCTCCCCATAATACCATTTTCTTTTCGTGCCTGACCATCGCGCTTTATCAGAGAAGAAATTCCTTCATAACCGACCTTCATAACCGCGCTAGTAACTCCTCCGTAACTTATTACCCCGGCCATATCTGGCCTCCGATGCATCGCCTGTCACGACATATATCTCACGTGCGGGTATCTCCGAGGACCATCTCATGAATAGAGAATTAGAAGATATTCAAATATTTTGATGCTATCGTAGGCATGTTCGCCTCTTTTTCTACTTTCGAGGGGGTCGAGGGGGAGGGTGGAAGTAGGGTATGGGCGGAGGGGGGGCGATGGGCCATGAGGGTATTTCGACAGATGCCAAGGATTTTGGAAATTTCCCAACGGGCTTATTTGTTTCACTGATAATATCATGAACTCAACTCGTCTCTGGTGCCAGAGAGGAAACTCCTAGATATAACTAAATCATTAAAATTAAAGTTAGGTGATTAACCATCAAATACACGCTTCAATTTTTCTAGTTTATGTATGAATGTATATGTATATATATATATATATATATATATATATATGTGTGTGTATATACATATACATACATAGTAGTATATAAAGTGCTAATGCACATGGGATATCTAGAACTCTCAGTTAAAGTGTAAAGAATTTTCAGAAACTTCTCTTCTCTTCAAGGCTAAAGTTTTGAAGGGATAGACAATAATTGCAACTCTGCTACATACAGACACTAATAGGTCTATATATGTGTATTAAACACAGACATATATATATATATATATATATATATATATATATATATATAGATTTATTTATAGGTTTTCTACAAGGCAATCCGAGATTCTTTTAAGTTAATTTTTAACATCTGGCTATATTTCATTATTTTTCCTCTATTAGCTGTTTATGACTGATTGCTACTTCTTCGTTTAGTGACCTGGACCTTTTGTTAATCCTGTAATGTCCGTTTACATATGATTACCTGTACAATGTTCCTCATTGTCCTGATCAGTCTTGCCTATAGTAAAGGGTCGTTACGACCGAAAGATCTCAGGCAGTTTTCGTTTTTCATTTTCCTCCGTGGCATTACCTTTATTTATATATATAAGTATAAAACTGGGTAAAGGTGTTCTGCTAACCAAACACGCAAAGACCATCTAATAAAAAGAAAACGGAGCCCATAAAAACAAAACCCCCAAAATGTAGAGAGAAAAGTACTTATATTTCAAGAGGACTGCTGTCTCTCTCTTTCCAGGTATATGAATGAGAAAAAGTTGTTTACAGAAAAAAGGGGTAGGTATTATTACCCAAGAGATTCGTCCACCAAGTAAGCCAATTTAGGTTCCACACCCCCAGCTGATAATCTTTCCTTTAATCCTTCTTTAAGCGTTGGTTGAATGAAACACGTTGCGTCGACGATTGTCTGATGGTCCAATTCCCTTTTGAGATTGTTCATTACCTGCTTCTCTTTTATTTAAGGCCGATTTCCATCATTGGACTCTTGTACCACCGGCCAGCTTGCTTGCGTCATAAAATTAACACGATGGACAAATATTCCAGTTATTTATTCTATGGTTATGTTCATTTATATGATTGAAAAATAGACCGAGTTTATGTATTGTCCATACCTAACTGACCGTTTGTGTTTGTATTGAATCTCTGGTGGGGAAGTGATTTAACCTGTCAAATCCGATGTAAGATTGGTTCACAGTCCTGGCAATGGGGATCTCATATATACCCCCGAGTCTTTGGGCGATTGTTTCTTTTGCTTTGGACGTTAAATCAAGGGATTTGGCTAAGGTATTTGGGTAGGTAAATGCAAAAAGGGTTGGGATTTCCCCAAGGGTGTGGAGTAACTTCTATTAATCGTCTCCACGAAGGTGGGGGAATTTTTAATTTTATTTTTATTTTATTGTTGGGGTGTTGTCTTCTTGCGGTCTTGTCTTTAGGGGGTCGGGCTAGAAAAATTACGGTTTGACTTTTTTGAATTGCTTTCTTTCCAATTATATGGTTCAGGGATACTTTAAAGATTGAGAGTTTGCCTTGAGCGAATTAGTTCAAATTCTTTTCCAGGAAATCTTGGAGGGAACAAATTCGTAAGGCTCATTAAGAAGAATAGGTTGCTAGCTAGAACTTATCTTGATAGTATTGTCATGATAGCTAAATTTTGTAGTGTAATATATAGAAAGTTGAGAACGTTGGTTTTCTGTATATGGTTAAATTTGTATTCTTGTCGTGTCTCTGATTATTTAAAAACATCAAGAAAAGGAATTTTGTTGTCTGTTTCCCATTTCAACTTTTTAAATTGATGCTGGGGCACTAATGCGTTTAATTTTGGAGAGGAATTCATTAAAATTGACCCCACTTATTATTCCCAAAATGTAGTATTAGGTATCTTGCAATCCCCAACGTATCTCATCCACCAGCATGTTTTTGTTTTTGGTTTTATTGCATTTATTACTGTAGGTTTCAAAGTATTCCATGTACAGATTGGCCTTTAAAATAGGACTTTAAAGGAACCTACCCATACTACATAGCAAGAATTTTTTGCTTGGTAGAATTGATTCCCACCCCGAATGAAAAATACGTTATTAGATGCAACATTTAATTCAAACTAACTTTTTCTTCCCCAGTCACAAATTCCAAAACATTATTCGGAAGACTTATTTGTTCACAAATTCAGAAGAAGCACATATAACCACTTCACAACATAAAAACTTTTACTTTTAAGCCATTGGACGTAGACTCGCCCTATTTCACAAAAGTACCAGGTACAGGACGTTTCTTTCAGTTCTTTTTTAAGGGAAAAAATTATCCCCCTATTCAGATCAATTTCCCTTTGACACTTGACAAAATAATAAAAGTTAGTTGGAATTATGCGCATCTAATAAAACGTTATTTTCATTCGTGGGGAAATCATTCTATCAAGCAAAAAATTACGGGTTGTAGTCAATGGGCCTTTAAGTCCTTTAAGGTCCGTAACGAGCTAATCTGAATACATTGGAAGACTTTGAAACTACAGTAATAAATGCAATTAAAACCCAATAAGAAAAACTATTTGCTGTGGTATGAGAGGGAACGTGGTGGATGGACATACTAACATTGTTTTGGGATACAATAAGTAATAATTTAAATGAAATTAACCTCGCAAAAATTAAACCGCGATTAGTGGTGGTCCCAGCATCAAATTTAAAAGTTGAATGGGAAAAACAGACAAAACAAAATTCCTTTTTCTTGATGTTTTAAATCAATCAGACCGATCGACAGGTAATAGTCAAAATTTACGAATATTACAAGGGAAAAGGGTCTCAAAATGTAAATGCGTTCTCATCTTTGCGATAAGACACGACTTTTAGCATTACCCATTGACCATAAACTATCAAGATAAGTTCTAGCTAGCAAACCAATATTCCTTAAGAACCTTACGGAATTTGTTCCCCAGATTTCCTGGGAAAAAAGAATTTGAAGAAATCTAATTACCACAAGCAACTCCATCTATTAAAGTATCCTGACCATATAATTGAGGAAAGCTATAATTCAAAAAAGCAAACGTAATTTTCTACCGGACCCCTAAAGGACAAGGACCAGAGACTACACCCAACAATAAAATAAAATAAAAAATAAAAATTCCCCAGCCTTGGAGGACGATTCAAGAGAGTTACTCCACACCCTTGGGAAATCTCCAAACTCCCTTTTGCATTTACCTAACCCAAATACCTTAGACCAAATCCCTGATTAACGTCCAACAAAAGACCATCGCCCCAAAGACTCGGGGGTATATGAGAATACCCAATGCCAGGGACTTGACCCAATCCTAATTTACATCGGATTTACAGGTTAAATCACCTTCCCCAGAGATTAATTACAACACAAACGCGGTCAGTTAAGGTATGGACAACAGAACTGCGAACTATTTTCAATCATATAAAATGAACCATTAACCATTAGAAATAAACTGGAATTTATGGTCACGTGTAATTTATAGTCAGCAACTGCCGCCGGTACAAGAGTCAAATGATGAAATCGGCCTTTAATAAAAAGAGCAAGCAGGTTATAATGGAAAACATCTTTCAAAAGGGTGGGGGATAATTGGACATCAGACATCGTCGACGCAAGTGGGTCATTCCAACCAACGCTTAAGAAGATTAAAGGAAGATTTATCAGCGTGGGGTGACCTAAATTTGGCGTTACTTGTGGACGAATCTCTTAGGTATAAATACCACCTTTTCTTGTAAACTTTTTCTCAGAGAAATAACCTGGAAGGAGAAGAGACAGCAGTTCTCTGAAAATAAATTAGTACTTTTCTCTCTACCATTTTGGTGTTTTTGATGGGGCTCCTTTTTATTAGATATAAGGTATAAGTATTAAATTACAACAGTAATATTACGCACATAACTGACAAGCCAGGTAGAGAATATGCGTACTGTAGGCACTGTGACTTGCAAATAAAAAACATTGAATGAAATAAAACTAGTACACTGCACGTTTTCGGAAAATTCTTAAAATGAAGGACATAAGAAAAAAAAAAATACATATGATTGATCTTGTGATTTTTTTTATAAAAACTGGTTATTTGCTTGAAATTACAAATCATTATAGAACATTCCAAGAAGAGGAGAGAGAAGAGACGAGAGAGGATGGAGAGAGGATGAGAGAGAAGAACTCTGGAAACACCACGGATATAATTGAGTAGGTGAGAGCTACAAGCAAAACGAGTGCTACTCACAACAGAACCTCAAGACTTTCCGTCACATTAAAATTATTACACAGCGAGACACAGACATGCAATCAGGCAAGCAGACAAGCAAACAGACAGACAGACAGACAGACATACAAGCTGACGACGGGTTTAAAAAAGGGCCGAAGGGCCAAGTCGTGATGGCCTGATCAAAGTTTTGCCTCCTAGAGACTCCTAGAGAAGAGAGAGAGAGAGAGAGAGAGAGAGAGAGAGAGAGAGGCAGTCTCCGCCATATTCCAACACACGACGAATAAATTCTAGTCATTTTCGCCGCCATTCTCGGCCATTTTGAACATTTGTCTTTACCGAGAAACAATAATAACACGTTAGAGCGGAGATCCTAAAGGCATAACATGCAATCATGGGCCGTCCGTCAACTTTACGAGCGTTCATGGTTTTGTGAATGAGGAGCGCGCTGAGGAAAGGGGTGGGTGGGGGTTGGGGGCTTGGGGGGTGGGGGGCCCTTTGTAAGAGGGGAAGGGGGATGGAGAGAGGGGGGGAGGAGTAGGATCTTTCTGGACAGAGCGTGGGGGCTAAAAGTGCATGCTGTGTGGAGGGGGGGGGGGGGGGGGGGGGGGGGTGGGGGGGGGGGGGGGGGGGGAGGGGGGCAGTCTGTTGGGGGGGATGGGGGGGTGGAGGAAGCAAGATGTTGGGAGGTTGGTGGGGGGAGGGGGGGAGGAGGAGAGGAAAGCTGCTTCAGGGGTAGGGGCCCTTAAAAATGATAAGAGAAGAGATGGATGCATGGTAAGAGAGGGAGATGGAGAGGGAGAGGAGAGACAAAGAAATAGATAAGGAGATGACAAGGACATACGGTAGACCGTGTAAAGATACCGAATGAGATAGAGGATGTAAACACAGACTATATTGCAGTGCAGATGCACAACCGACGAAGTGGGAAGATGTGAAAGCATCCGTGAACACATTTAGGCACGTTCTGTTCTCGGTAACAACAGAAAATAAAGAGGAAATCTTCAAAGATAAAAAAAAAAAAAAAAAAAAAAAAAAAAAAAAATAAAAAAATAAACGTCACTGCAACGGCCGTAACTGAAAATACAAAAAGAAATAAAGAGGAAATCTTCGAAAGGAATAAAAAAACACAATGACACTGCAACAAAAATATATCAAAAAACCAAATTATCATTCTTACCCATCTTGAGCACATGACATTAAGGAAACAAGGTAACTATGCAACAGACCGATAACTACTCGCTTTGTCATACTTCCACGAAGTTGCATGCAATAAAAGAGAGAGATAGATATGTGTACAAAGGGCATGCCATAATACCCCTATAAAAATATACGTAAATAAAGAAATAAAAGTACAAAACATCTGAAACTGAAGGTTCTAAATGCCTATCTACGTAAGCTAGTAAATCCTTTCGGTATTTGGCTGATATTTTCGGTGGGCCTAGGGCTATCAAATTTCACGAAATGATTACTAAACATATTTGCATTTTTCATAAAAAGTAAAAAGCAATTAATGCAAGAGAGAATGCCATCAAACATCAAAATCAGGATAATAAACTGCAAAGCCATGTATATATAAATATCCTTTTTTTTTTCTTGAATACGCATACGCACGCACGTACATACACTTATTCCGAGTATATATTGAAAGCCATAAAATATTAGTTAATTTAATAGTAAAAAATGTAAAGAAAAATAATCCTAATTAGATTAATGATAAAATAATTGTGAGGGAGATAGTTCTTGGGAAGTATTGAAAGAACACAAAATCCCTTCTGAGTATTGAGAAAACCAAAATTCAGACCTAACTAATAATGAATAAAATTGTGTATTGCCATAACCTCAATGAATAATGAAAAAAAACGTGTTGGGGGAGTGATCGAGAAAACAAGAAAGGTCTGAGTATACTATATATATATATATATATATAACATATAATATATATATATATATATATATAATATATATTATATATATATATATATATATATATACATATAAATATAATATATATATATATATATATATATATATATATATATATAGACAAATTAATAAAAAAAATTATTGAAACAATAAATGTATCCTAACCAAATAATAAAAATTGTGGGGGTAAGACTGAGAAAATGGGGAAGAATGATTCTGAGTATTGAAAGAAATAAAAAAAAAATATCATAGACAATTTAATGAAAAAAAATTGTGAAGAAAAATTATCCTAATCAAATAATGTAAAAAATAAATTATGGGGGGAAGACCTAGAAAAGAAGGCAAAGCTACAAAGGATTTGAAAAAAAAAAAAAAATTTTTAACCGCGAATAAAGTATTTTACCAAACGCCAGGGCGCAGAAAGGGGGCATAGAGAGAGAGAGAGAGAGAGAGAGAGAGAGAGAGAGAGAGAGAGAGAGAGAGAGAGAGAGGGCCGAGGTGCAATTGAAAAGATAGAAATCTAAAGGAGGATGATAAACGGGTTGACCGCAAAATGCGCGATAAAAGGAGAAGCTTTCGCTACACGCCGATAAATCTCGGACGTGTGAATGTGTAGATAAACATGGCCGGCAATAAAATCTTGAATGGAAGCCGCCAAAAATAAAATGCGATGGAGAGAGAGAGAGAGAGAGAGAGAGAGAGGCTGTAACAGAAAGATGAGATTCCATATTACGTATAAATATACGCGTAAATATGTATTTAATATTATTTAAATTGGAAAAGACTTTGGATGACTCATAACCACTGAGAAAAAAAAAAAAAAAAAACAGAAAGGGTTGAGGAGTGCGGAGTAGTTGGGGGGAAGGGGCGTATATAAAAAGGGGCACACAACGAAGGGTGAAATGAATAATGGGGAAGGGTGGGGGCCGGGGGCCGGAGAGAATTCGACAAAGGTGGGGGGCCCACCAATGGGGCTACAACGCCAAAACTACGCAATTCCTCTTTCCTCTCTCTCTCTCACACATATATATATATATATTATATATATATATATACTAGATATAATATATATATATATATATATTTGGACATATATGTATATTACATACATACACACACATATATTACACACACAATATATATAAATATATATAAATATATATATATATATATATTATATATATAGTGGGAAAAGATAATAGAATATTAATATATATATATATATATATAATTATATACCATATCATAAATATATATATTATATAATATATATAATATATATATATATATATATATTATATATATATAAGGGGTGGGCCAGGTACCTTCACAGTTCTTCATGAACTGTTTCTCATTCAAAGTACTCTTCAATAGAAAATTAATACTGAGCCATTAATACATGCTACTTATTTTTATCCTTTTCATGTCACTCATTCTTAAATATGCCCACTTATTCATGTCTGAAAAATTTTATGCGTTTAATAAATTATTGTTTATTCTGTTTTAACTGTGAGGCTACTTTTGGCCCACCCTGAATATATATATATATATATATATATATATATATATATATATATATATATATATATATATATATATATAAGAAGAGCGAGGAGAAGAAGAAATAAATTGTTTAATTCAGCTTTACTGAAATTACGAGTAGAGAATATACAATAAGTTCTAGAGATCATAAAAACTAAACCGCCTTAAAATTTACGACTGTTGCTCACCTCATACTCTGAACAACTTAACAAAATACAAACTAATTTCTTACAAAATCTTCGTAAAACCCCTAATTGGTATCTGAACTGTGTCTTCAATGTGTAGGTTAAATATGAAATAATTTTAATTTTCGTCGACGAATGTACAAACCCATTTGACGTGAAGGAATATCTCATTAAACCCACACACCACAAAAAATAAAGTGGAGTAGGCTATTATAAATTTAATTAAAAATCCTTACTGGACTTCTAAAAGAAATGATAATAATTCAGTGAGTTCTTCGATAATACTAGGAATTTACTCTCTGTATTTCATCGTTTTTCCTATTTACTTTCTTCCTAATGACCACAATATTCTTTGGAACCTTGAATTTCTTATTCGTCCTAATGACCACAATATTCTTTTGCAAGTTCGAATTGCTTATTCTTCCTAATGACCACAATCATTCTTTACAAGCATGAATTTCAAGTCAAGACCTTTGTGGCTTGTTCCATGTGAACAGGTTCATCTCCTGAATATAATAATAATAATAATAATAATAATAAATAATAATAATAATAATAATAATAATAATAATAATAATAATAATAATAATAATAATAGTTTAGTACAACGTTAAGTATTCAGGAAAAAAAAACAGTTCCATAGCCCTAGAAAAATATGTCTTTTATAATTAAGAGTATCGTAAACACTTTCGTTCAATCACTTTCGAAATATAATAAAATAATTCATAGTACCTATGAAGGCACTGAAAAAATCACAATTATAACCTTTCATGAAATTCAAGATGACATAAAGCATAAATCATAATGAAAAACCTAATAAACCTTCTGGATTGTATGATCAACGTGAAACACTAGAAAAGAATATATTATGGAAATGCAGTCTCCTTTTCGATAAATAAGAGAAGTATTTAATCTTATTGAACATAGAATGAAAAAAGGGCAAGTGAATAAAACTTACGCATATTGGGCGCCACATATTGCAATAAAAGGATATAATCTAAAAAGAAAATAAATAAATAAATAAATAAATGAGCACTACACCGATCCCATAAATCTGTGAATGCAATAAACTCGTGCTTATTAAAATATATGTTACATTAATGCCTGACAGACGGTCTAATTATTAATGGCTTATTATCTATTTATTTATTCATTTATCTATCATTTATTTTCCTTTTTAATAAGTGGTATCTCTTCTTCTTCCTGCATTTCCCTTGACTTCCTCTTACTTCTTCCTAATGAACACCATATTCTTTGGAAGCTTGAATTTCTAATAATAAATAATAATAATAATAATAATAATAATAATAATAATAATAATAATAATAATATTGTAGCAAAGTGGACAATGCGTGAATGTCTATTTTGCTGTCATACGCAAAACAATAAGGTGAAATAATGTTAATCATACGCAAAAAATAAGGCGAAATAATGTTGACTATACGCTAAACATAAGGTGAAATAATGTTAATCATACGTAAAATGATAAGGTGAAATAATGTTAATCATATACGCAAAAAATAAGGTGAAATAAGGTTAAGATGTACGTCACATCACGCTGACACCCTCAAAACGGTTATAAGAAAAATGGACTGGGGAGAATTAACGCTCACGCTGAGTCAACGACGGAATTAAAAGCAGAAATGAAAGGGGAGAGGGGGAGGGGGTGAAATAGGGGAGAGAAGAACCAAAGGGTGATCTGCCGTTGCAGGTATCAAAAAACGCTCACAGCTGAGTCATGAAAAGGGGCTGGGGGGGAAGGGGAGGGGAGGGGGAGGGGTAGGGGTGGGACGTGGCCTGGAATAGGGTGGTGGTCTCCCGGGTCTGGAAAATGGCGAAATCCTGTTTTATGACCCGATCGTATTTTATTGTAATTTCAACTAATAATTGGAAGGGGTAGAGAGAGAGAGAGAGAGAGAGAGAGAGAGAGAGAGAGAGAGAGAGAGAACAATTATATCTGGACGAGAGTAGGGGCGATTTCTTTTCGCGCTACGGGCTCCATGGCGAGGTATTACGAAAGGGAGAGAGGGAGAGATAGGGAGGGGAAGGAGGGGAGGGAAGGAGGAAGGGGCCCTCGTGGTGAAAATGGGAGGAGTTGGAATTTTTGAAAATTATATATGTAATAATTGAGGGGCTTGCGAGGAGGATTGGGGAAGGAATGCAACAAATTACACGCCAAATATATTACTACGAACATCTATTATTATTAGCTGTCCGAATGCAGCTGCCCTCGACCGAAACACCACATGAGTAATTTTTTTTTTTTCAAAGGCTAAATTATCCTTAATGGCCGTAGCATTGTATTTATACCTCTGGCGAGCCTAAGTCCTCACAGCATGAGGCAACGGATACGAAGTACAACGAGAAGCATAGACAATAAAACAAAAAACCACTTTCGAAGGAAAGGTAACATAAAAAAATTATAAAACTAGTTTTATTGCCATACTGAAAGGAGACAGAAATCGCTATTTGATAATCGTCTTTTGATACCTCTGTAACCACCACTACCGTATTCCAAAATTGTTTTATTATTACAATACTCAGCAAAGTTACAGATGAAATCTTTACTCATCCTTTCCAAAATGATTTTGTAACGACGAAGTATCAGGTGGAAAGACATTAATAAATATGAGACACTCGTACAGGGGTTTTACATGACAAAGAAGGAATGATGAAAAATAAATGAATGAATAAAATACAATGGTATTAAAAATATTTCTGACGATGAAGCGTAGTAAAATCAATGCCACTGACGAAAATATAAAATATATATTTCATCCTGTAGATTTTACTTTTTTTTTCTTTTTTACGATGCTACTGCTCTATAACAAATTCACTCGATTGACAAGAAGGACATAAACATCTATGTGCATTTGTTTTTCTAGGCATAAACTTGTAATAACTGGGTAAGAAAATTTGTTTTAATTTGACCGAGTTCATTTTTACTTCCTCTTCAAATCTAAGGTACTCTGTTGTTGTTGTTTTTTTTTTGTTTTTTTTTTTTACTTCACTAAAGTCAAAATTATTCTAAACTAATATATAGGAAACGTTTATGTGCCTTGTAAAGAAAATATTTAGGAAAGACCATTTTGAAATGGGTTATCAGTTAGGTACTTTACTTTTTTTATTTCCTTTCACACTAAAATACACCAATATGCATCATGCATTATGGCATTGACATGTATATCTTTGTGAAGATCTTCATCTCTCATTTGAGCTTAAACTTTAAGAAAAATTAGATATATTTAAAATTTTATAATTCATTTGGAAAAGATATTCTAATACCCTAAAAATATATGTATTCAGTTTCACTTTCATACGAGTCGTCTGGACTCGTCATCCTCAACAAAACCCACTCTTCCAGCAGGAACCAAGTTTCCAGCAGGAACCAACAGGCGCCTGGAAAGACCAGAACAATCTCCCACAACGAGGCCTAAGAAGGTTCTGGAAAGTGTAAGGAAGAGAGAGGGGGGGTGGGAGGGAGGGGTGCCGGGGAAGGTGCAGAAACAGCATTTTTCCAGCACCCTTCCAGGCGGTCTGGGAGCAATTAAAGCGCCTGGAGTCCTCTTCCAGAGCCCCCTCCAATTACTTGAAGGGAAACTTTTAATGAGTTCTCCGGGCGGGAGTCACCCTAATTTTTATGGAGGAGGAGGAGGAGGAGGAGGAGGTCGCAATCCAGAGGCACCTCCGGAACAAGGCGCCGCGGCGGACTTTTATATATCCATCCCGCAGGTATTTCCAGGGCCGTCGAAGGCGGTTGATTGCGATATTATTAACTGGTAACACGTCCTCCGGAAGGACCCTCGGCGAGGGCCTCGATGAGAATTCCTCCGGAAACCACAGCATTCTTCCCCCATCCACGACCTAATCAAGTGCCGAAGTTGAAGTCGGGGGCGAGCATCGGAGTGCCATAAAGGGGGCGATCGCCCCGGGCTATCAGGCTCCAGTTCAGCTGGCGAGGCGATTCCATATCCGGGAATTTGAAAAGAAACTCCATCACCCGGCGACTAGAAAATCGAAGCAAAATAAAACTTTCCTTGATTACCCAAATTCAATTTTCGGCCGAGGGGGGGCGGGAGGACCTCCGCGGCATACGAATGACATGTTTCTCACGCCCTATCCAAAACCTCCTCCCTCCTCTACTCCTGACAATCTCCAACTGCCTTCCCCCTCCCCCCTTTCAACAATCCCCTGCTGAAAGTGCCTCTCGGCCCCTGCCTTCTATAATACCAAATGCATACATACGCACGCATTCATCATGTCTCCTGCGGGTATGGGATAATGGATTTGAAAAGCCACGCAGCATGGGGTCGATAACGGGTGAGACAGGGATGGAAAAAATTAAGAGATGAAGAAGAAGACGAAACAAACAAAAAAAAAGGGGGGGGGGAGATTCCAAAGGTTAAAGCGAGAAGGGGGTTGAGAAGGAGGGGAGGGGGCCCAAGTTGAATTTAAATAAGGCCCGCACGCAATGAATTATTGCACGCTCAGCGCCATTGTGGAAAAGGGTTGGGCCTGATTCTAGTTTCGCCCGGGATGAATTATGACACGCGTACATGAGGCACTAATGAGATAAGACTTCAACCCTAAAATGGGGGACGGGTAATTTATGGAGGGGTCTTGCAAAAGCTTGGTTTCTAACCGGCGCCCCCACCCCCACCCCCACCCTTTCCCCCTCCCCAACGCAAAAAAAAAGAACAGGGAGAAAAGATAAACTATGACAGCAAGGAGCTCTTGTTGAAGCAGTTGGCCGGTCATTTCTACTGACTAAGACATCCACAAAGTCATTCGGACTCAAACTTAGAATAACAACTCATTCGCCCTAAAATGAAATAATTTTTCTGGGGGAAGGAAGGAAGGAAGGAAGGAAGGAAGAGGAATAAGGTAAGAAGCAACTGGAAATCCACTATGCAAAAATAACACAATATAAATGCATTCATAGATCCCTCTATATATATATATACATATATATATATATATATATATATATATATATATATATTATATATATATATATATAGATATATATATATATATGGGGGGACGAAATTATTATCAATTAAAAAATTCCCCCCTTCGGTACATATATGAAAAATATATCATTTGGGAGGTAAAGTGGGAATTTAGATATTAAAAAAGGACATTTGTAGCTTGAATTGATATATAAATGGATCACGGTTCGATGTGATAATTATTCATAACAAAAGGCTACGTGCTGTCAAACGCTCGAATTGGCCAACATGGTAGACGGGGTTTTCATATCGATTCTAATTACGAAAGCACCCAGGTCGAGGGTGATTTGTAAGGTCAGAATCGATATGAACTTATAGCGTCTCTGTTGGCTGATTGGATAGCGTCACTGACTGTCCTGATTTCGTCCCCGTCCACTTGGACGGTGGTTCGATCCCATGGGGGGACGAAATTATTATCAATTAAAAAATTCCCCTTCGGTACATATATGAAAATATATCATTTGGGAGGTAAAGTGAATTTAGATATTAAAAAAGGACATTTGTAGCTTGAATTGAGGTATATATATAGATATATATATATATATATATATAGATATATATATACATATATATATATATATATAGATATATATATATATATATATATAACACCACGAGGAAGCACAGTTATAGATCATACCCGATGTAAGCTTTATTGCTAACTAAGCCATCTTCAGAGGATATGGTGATGACTCAGTAATATTTTTATACTTTTTCTGAAATTGCTCTCAAAGCTCAACACATTCACCCTACAAAACCTTAAACTTTTAAAGCTACTCTCACATTTCGTAGCACCAACTCGAAAGAGGATATTCCCCAATAACCTGAAATAACATTATCATCAACACAACCAATGCAATAACAACAGAAACGTCAGTTTTCAACGCATAGCCTTTGTCTGAGATCAGAAGGGTTGAATGATGTGCAGACAAAATCGATATTCGAAAGAGGCCTTACAGGAATCGTTGTGGACTGATATTTACGATAATTAGAACTGGTTATTATAGAGTAAAATGAAAATGACATATTGTATTAGTTATTAAGATTGGTACGCTTCTAAAGGTGCAAATTAACTATGACTGAAATACTTCAAATAACTCAAAATACTCTACCAATTCAGGCAGAAAGGGTGACTGAAGTCAGCTGTACAATACTCACTGAAAAACCAATTACAAAGGATTATAAAAAAAATACATTACATAACAATATAGCAGATTACAAGCCTGTGTACAAGCTATGAAATGAGCGTTGGGGGGAAAATTCGCGAAAATAAACGAAGACTCTGTTTCCTTATCTCACGCATACTGGACTGTCTCGTTTCCTCAAGTCTCCCCTCGAGTAGTTTTCCATCTTCTTTCGACAACAACAACAACCTTCCCCTCACCTTGAATCAGTCTCCCTGGACTTTAGCAGCGAGCTTCCCCTCACCTCAGGGAGGGGAAACGTGTGGGGGGTTTCCAGAGGCTCCCATCCCTCATCAGCATACTCATCTCCCTTCCATAATCCTCTCTCTCTCTCATCTCTGCCCTCCTCTCGGTCGCGCCTTCCTCATCTCCCTCTTCACCCTTAAGAAGAAG
>NC_087203.1:110867494-110874994 GCF_015104395.2 Macrobrachium nipponense | reverse complement strand
ATTTCTCTGCTGTGTTTGTATATAAATGAAATCATCACAAAAACCAATAACATTTATCGTCCTCGGAGATCAAATTTCAATGAATATACAGTTACGAAAGCATACTTCAAAGAATTTCTCTATGTTCATTTATAAAAAGATTAAAAATTTCTAATCTCTTATAATAATCCTCTTGGAAGAGCTTAAGAAATTAGTCATTTTTATTAATATCTATCCTCCACGGATACTAAACAGCAAATATAAATAATAAATAATTTACAATGAATTCTCAATAACAATATACTTAAATAAATTTCTCTACTCTGCTTATATATGAATAAACAAATCACAACAAGCAATCATATACATCATCCTTAGATATAAACCATCAAAAACCTTCAGTGAATCATCAGTTACAACGGCACAAACACACAATTTTTCGACTACATTCATATATGAATAAGGCGTGATCTGACCTCCAGCTTACTCGGACCGCATGCGAAAATCTACGGTCAAATATAGCGTCGTTTCACAAAGGAAAACTAAAATAGATACGCTATATATTATTAGAAATAATTTTTCTCTACTGTTAGCTTGACATGCACATTATTTATTTTTTTGCGTTTTCATTCTAATAAATAAATCATAAATATGCTATCCTAAAATGGCTGTATCTTTAACTCGACGCGAAACACCCTTTTCAGACCTTTTTAGGCTTTCCTAACAACAACAACAACAACAACAACAAAAAGTAGCTTGTAGGCTTACTCCCCAAGTAAACCAAAACCGCCACGAACAAGGTTAATAAAAAGCAAGCATTATTAAGAGCGGCCTGTCTTCTTGTCATTGTTAAAACGGCTCTCCAGCGAAGGGCACAAACGAAACCCGAGGCTGGGCATCGAGTGTATACCCACGAGGAGGTCAAGGAGTCAAGACTCGCTTTCAACACTCCTTCCATGTAAGGAATTACACTTAATAAAAACAAAACATAAAATCCCTGGGCTTCGACTTAATGCTTTCCAATACCCTTTTAACCTTTATTTTTTTTTCATGCTTGTAAGAGAGTTTTGCATGCGAGAGATTTTCCGGGGGGGTATTTATTTATTTAGTTTAATTTATTATTTATTATTATTTTCATTTGTAGAGATGCAAAAAAGGTATATGCCCTTAATAGGGAACTAACTTTAATAAAATAGGGATTATCTCTTTTACTCGTAGATTTTACAGTATATAATTATATGTGTATATTATATTATTATATATATATATATATATATATATATATATATATATATATATATATATATATATATATATATATATATGAGAGAGAGAGAGAGAGAGAGAGAGAGAGAGAGAGAGAGAGAGACTACGACCTAACCAACAGCAAAACACAGTACTGGAAGTTCAGCCACCTACGACGTAACCGCCATGAATATCAATAATCAAAACCAACAACAGCGCCCCCCAAAAATAATAATAATAATAATAATAAGAGGAAATAAATACACAATTGTCTCGGTAATTGTCGAAAGGCATCGGGTATTGACCTCTTCGTCAAGTGGCGAAGAAGAGATTAGAATAAAGAGAGGAAGTATAGCAACGGACTTAAATATGGCTGCGGTTCGCCATACATAGGGGGACACAGGGAGACACTCCGGCCTAAACCTGATAATTACGGGAGTCCCGGAGGAGCAGGATGTGGATGTCGAGTGCCACAGGAATCCCGGAGAAACCGAGGAACTGCCCCTCCGCACGAACTGCTGCGGCCCACCGAACAACCCCTTTTCTCAGCCGCGCGGCGTTGCATGCAAATGCCGTCCCATACATTATAATTAACCGGTATGGGAACTCGACCCAATATCCCATTAACTCTAGGCCCAACGAGTCCCCTCCACAATTACAGCCGGTCCTGGTGGGTAATCAGAAGACATTTTCCAGGCGAGTGACCTACAAAATGGCCGTAGAACATTCTAATCGCTCCCCAAACCCCCACTTCGTTTTTTGCCTTCCCGAAAACCTCCTGGATGGGGACAGGTGGCGGCGGCGTTGTTCGTCCTCCTTTAGGCCTTCCCAAAGTCGTGCCCGAGTGCAATCAGTTCGAAAAAGAACATCTGCTAATTCCCAGGTATGGTTTTCGCTTTTTTCCCATTGCGTGCCGGCGATAATTACTGTAGGCTCAGAGCGATGTCCTCCACCCCCTCACCCCTCCATTTGGGAAACCTCAGCCCCCATAGCTTTTCTAATTGCATTTGCTAATGTCGACTTACAATGGCGGCAGGAATTTTGGGAGCATTGGCCCACGCCTAATTCAGCAAGGTGCGACAAGGGAGTAGGAAAAAGCTGGTCGATTGAAAAATGAGACCAGTAATGACGATTTTACTTTGTTCTACAACTATACTTTATAAAAATTAAATGGAAATAATAATACAAGCTCTATCAGTTCCCTAAGAATGATAATGATTTAATGTCTAAAACGATATGACAGGTATGTGTTCGGCAAGTCACATAATGTTCTCACCTTTAAATAATAAATGATGATACAGAAGATATAATCCCTTATTATAAACAAATTTAAAAAAACGCATTTTAATCGAAATTCCAATTTCAAATGCGAACCCCCTCTCGTACGTACGACAGAGGATCTACTCTCTCTCACACACACACACAAAATGAAATAAAAAATAAAATTAAAAAAAAAAAAACCATTTTAATCGAATTTCTAATTTCAAATGCTAAGCCCCTCTCGTTGTAGATATCCTGCTGTAGTACGGCCGCACGATGAGGTAGAGAGCAGGGGGCTCCACAAATATCGAAAACACGTCCATATATTATGTAAGAGGCCTCCCAAACCGCTTCATCTTGAACGCAAATGAAGCCAGAGCCCCGCCGGCCGGCCGGCGGGTGGGTGGGTGGGTCTAGGAGGGGAAGACGAACCAAACAAAAATTGCGGCGAAGAAAATCATATATTGAATGTCCTCGCAAAAGGCAAAAGTGGTGCCCGACAGCGCCAGAGGGTCCCAATATCAGTAATTACATTTCCAAATTATACCCCTCCCCCGAAAACCCCGGCAGACGTACGAGCCACCAAAATATGATACCGAGGCCTCTCTTGTCATTTAAATTGTAAACCGGGCATAATTCTTTCACCTTGGAATCCCACACGAGGCAAGCACGCCCCCTCCTAAATTTGCAGAACATATAATCAACGCCATCTGTGATCCTGGATGGAAATTATCTTCTGGTATCCCTCCTTTTGCAGCTGCAATGCAACGAAGCAGCGCTGCCAGCGGAACGAACACAGCAAATATGAAGAAGGGAAAGAAGAGGTACGAGAATAAGAAAATCCAATGATATCGACTGGAAGGTTATTCGAAGCAAAAGCTATTCTCGATGATTTGGGGGCCACGTCTCGCCGCCCGCTTTTCGAATCAACTGGGTTCGCCTCTTTTTGAATTTTTTTTTTATTTATCCAATTAACATCAGGGAATGAAATAAATGACAGTAATTCTCGCATATGATCCGGGATAAGATAGTGCCACGGCAAAACGTAACGTCCCGGAGTATTCTTTTCTCCTGCAGAAACCGAATACACATAAAGTATTATAAATTTCAAGGCGATAAGATCGCTTCGTTTACATTCATGTATGCAGAGTTATTTGGAAAAGGTTCCTCTCTGCAGGTCTTTATCTTGACTAGGTAGGGGGAAATTGGTAACCCTGACTACACGGGGGGAGGGGAGGAGTAGTACACACCAGGGTTTTAGGGGGGGAAGGGGTGATGGTGATGGTGGAGAAGATGGTCCTCCTTTAGCTCAAGATAAGCCAAATGCAGCCTCGAGTGTGGGGTGGGAAATCTTAAAACTTTCTTTTTTATTGAGGGAGAATTCAAAGAAGGAAATGAAACATTCTCCCTCACCTACCGATTACTCTGTCACAGGCGAGGACAAGGAGGAGGAGGAGGAGGAGGAGGAGGATGAGGAGGTTCGATTGTGCGTTCTTCCACCAAAACCCGTCATTCTAGCCTGTTTATTTATTGTGATTATCCAAATGGTTTGAGGCTTGGTTTCAAAACTAAGCAGCGGGTTAGGTACTTGGGCTGTTTGTGGACCGTGCAGGGGCTAGCATCCTTATTCCCAAATAATTACTGAAAGGGGGGTTGAGGGGGTCAGCTATTATCTTCTGAAGACATGACTTCTATGGGGATAAAAGTGCAGGTGAGTATGAAATCAAGAAATGCCTCCAGTACCGCACACCTTTGTATCAGCTGCTGAAAACACCTGTCCATAAGGATTTGAATATGCATATGATACAACGAGAAAAGATATGGATCAATTCATTACCTACAGAGAGAGAGAGAGAGAGAGAGAGAGAGAGAGAGAGAGAGAGAGAGAGAGAGGTCCGAAATTTTCATTAACAATTTTCAAGGAAAGCCAATAATATTTGGCAATAAACTAAACAATCATTGTTATCGTCTCTCTTGTTATTTTGAAGGTAGTCTCAGATGGTTATAAGCACTAAAAACCTTTATTTTGTACTTACAACTTGTGGCTTATAATAATTCGATATACATACCTTTAAATTCTATCTTTTGAAATATATTTCTGAGGTATGTTACTTTGAAATACTTGGAAATATACACAAACAAACGCACTTGATTTAGTTGAAATAGACATGTTCAGATATTACAAAGTATCAAACGTATAATGCAAATGTCTAAATTGGATAACTGCGAGAATAAATAAAACATCAAGAGCTCTATAAACCAGTCGTTTTATCGTTATTTCCTTAGACAAGATATACAAGGATATAAAACCTGAGCTTCAATCATGAATTCCTTTTGGAATGAGTGTATGGGAAAAGAGGGAAAACACTTTACACTGACAAAACTATAATTTTTCTGCTTTGCTTTTGAAAACCAACTCCAGCTTTGAAAAACACAAACCGAAAACCTTAATATTCCAATTTTCACCTCAGTTTTCAATGACGCAATTGCAGGTTTAGAAAAGAACCACAACTGATCTCACCTTTAAAGTGCATATATCCATTAAAAACTTGTCTCACCTTTACAGTGCATATAACCCATTACTTATCTCACCTTTACATTGCATATACCCATTAGAAAACTGATCTCACCTTTACGTGCATATACCATTAGAAAAAACTGATTCTCCACCTTTACAGTGCATATACCCATTATAAACTGATCTCACCTTTACAGTGCATATACCCATTAGAAACTGATCTCACCTTTATAGTGCATATACCCATTAATACTCCGATGTTTGTGCTCGATAAAAAGTATCCTAAGCAGAAAAAACAAATTACAAGTTTCGTTTACTAATACAAGAACCCTCAGATGCCCAACTAAAAGCCAGACCAAGATGACTAATAGAATAACTTCGATTCTAACAATCCATTAGGAGAACTGCTCGATGGCTATAGCGAATGATCAAACCTGTCGCTGATTTTTTTTTTTTTTTTTTTGCTTGCTTTTGCTAAGCTACCTTTAAGATATGGAAATTTCATATCCCTCCCTTGCAGCATGTCAGTGAAAACATTCAAGAGACTTTCATATAAGATATATCAAACTAATAAGAAGGTAAAGTAAAGAGATTCCATAGCTAGTCTAAAAAAGTTAAGAATTGGCCATGCTAACATGCTACAAGAGAGAGAGAGAGAGAGAGAGAGAGAGAGAGAGAGAGAGAGAGAGAGAGAGAGAGAGAAACTATTTTTATTTCCAAGTCTACGTAACACGAAATATCGCATACCCTGATGAGTATAAAATCAAAGATAAGGTTACTCCACATGGGCTTAATAAAATAATTTATGATTCTGGAAAGCATAACAGACCAAAGGTATGACAGAAAAACTGACAGCCATCGAAAGCAACAACAGAAAGTTGCTTTCTTATAAAATAATCATTTCTTTGTTTCATTAACACTCATAAACATCGTAAGATGTCTGAAATAACAAAGAAAAGAAAGACAAATGAAATAAGAATATATTGCATCCCATTCTTCCTTGGCTAGTCCATTTTTCTGTTTTCCATCGACATTTTTTCCTTCCTTCTTTATCCAGCAAATCTTCAAATATTCAACTCTACATTCAGATTTCTATTTAAAATTTTCTATGGCTCTTCTATATCTCAATCCAGTCTGCCATCTCTATTATCATAATCTGTTTTTGGTATTATCCATCTACATACACGAACATTAAAACTTTTTCTTTGGTAACTACTTTAATCTTAAATTTATTTTATATATATTTATCGTTTTAATTATTGTATTCAGTAATCCATGATAATCGTTATTTTCACTACTGAGTGTTTCCCTTAATATGAAGTGGCTTCAAGAAAAAGGAACTCCTTGTAAAAAAATTAATAAAATAACGTGCTATATATACATAAATATGTGTATATATACATATATATGTAAATATGTAAATAAATTCTTCTGCTAAAACAGGATACGTTTCAAGCGTAAAAGGCCCATTGAAACACTTTAGGTTAAACCAGAATGTTTTAATGGGCCTTTCATACTTGAGAGAGATATATATAATGTATATGTGTATATTATATATATAAACACGAACGCAGACAAACAACATACATGACCGTACACAAACGTGCAAAGAAACGTTTCTCCTGAGAGAGCAAAAGCATTGCGGAAGGAAGAGCATCATTCCCTCCAGAGAACGCGGACGGAGACGATCTCTCGTACAATAATAAGAACAGTCTGTAGAAGCCCACTAAAGGTTTATGAAACACCGCCAAGTGTTTCCGACGCTCTCCCTGTTCCACGACGATACCAGGAGGCTCCTCCGGTAGGTAATAGAGACCTCCTCTTCCTCCGCTGCCAATACCGGAGCAGACGACGACACCCATCAGTAGCTATATTGACTAGGATATATAGTCTGGCGGGATGCCTGCGAGAATAGCCTGCCACCACATGCCATGGAACATTGGATGGACGGAGATGAAGCGGCCCTTTTTGGGATTAAAGGTGAAGAGATGGAAAAAAAAGAAAAAAAAAAAAATATATTGTATCTTGTGAGACAGGAAGTGCTTTCGACTCGGCTGATGACGTTTCTACTGTCCGTTGTGCCCACCAAAGACGTGAAATTATTATTATTATTATTTATTATTAAGAGAATGGTCCTCATCCCCTCCCCTCCCAAAAAAAAAATCGATCATCATTTTCATCCCAAGTTAAACCGAGCGAGGTAGCTAGCTTCGCCTTTCATATGAGAACCTTTCTCCCAAACCCCCACCCCTCCCCCAAACCCCACCCACCTCCCCTTTACCATTTACAAAAGCACTCTAAGATAGCTCGGTCGAAGGGCCTCTGAAGAGTATACTTCGCAGGGGGAAGAGCTGGCGTTACGAGCTCCTGCACTGAGAAGAAACTTCGGGACAGCAGGCTGGGGGTTTGATAGGGAGCTCGGATGAACATTTGAGGACCTCCTGAAAGTTACTTCGCAACGGATTATGGCCGAGTTTATCTCCGGCGGAGGAGGACTT
>NC_087203.1:110859994-110862494 GCF_015104395.2 Macrobrachium nipponense | reverse complement strand
GCATTTGCTAACCTCCTTTTTTTTTCATTTTTGTTTTGACACAATTTAACGGGGTCTTTTTCAAGTCGGCCTTACGGGCTGCCCTATGTATGTGTTTATGTATGTACGTGTATGTATGTATGTATATATATTATTATATATATATATATATATATATATATATATATATATATTATATATATATAGTATATATATATATATATATACATATATATATATACATATATATATATATATACATATACATATATATATATATATATATATATATATATATATTATATATATATATATCATGTGTATGTGCGTGTATGCTTCTGTGTCTGTGTAAATACTTATGTACAAAACTGTGCATGCAGGATGCGATTACACAGACCCCACCTTCCCCCTCCCCCCTTCCTTTCCGTTTCCCCCCTTCTTTTGTGAACCGACAGCCAGCCTTAATCACTGCTTTGCATGACGCCTCGGCATTACCGCTTCTGCAAGCAATTGCGCGATGCTGTATATCATCATTACCGAAATTTTACAGCACTTTGCTTCATGCACACGGCGATGCGTGCGCAATACGTAATGTCACTTGAATCTGGAACCTATCTACAGGAGACCCAGCAGCGGTTTCGGGGTGGTGCAAAATGCACCGTGATGGCCGACTGGTGCAGTTTATAGGCCATCACGACAAGTTAGGTTATTTAGCTTAACTGCTTCGTCTTATGTCTAGTACGACTTTTTACTAATTCATAAAGAATACTATGGCCCGGTCCTTTGAAGTCTGATGTCATGTGGCGACTAAGATAAGTTGGTGGAATGCAGTGTTTGAAATGGAACGCCTCAAAACAAAACTTCTATACTCTTTAAGTAGGTAATACACGAAGAATGAAGTTGCTAGCCCCATACCTTCTCATGCAGGCTGATTCAAAATGACAAAGGATGACATTAGGTAACTCAGGTGCTCGAGAGACCCTTCTGGGATGGGGCTGCAAGCCCAATGACCTTTTTGCACCATGGCTGCAATTTAACAAGGGCGACTAATTACCATGTAGTACGTAAGTCATGACTTTGGTCAATAGAGAAATAATGGACTTAACAACAATATAATTTATATAAGTATATATATATATATATATATATATATATATATATATATAAATATATATAGTATATATATATATATATATATACACACACATACACAGCGTGTCCATAAAATCCCAGTACCATTCATAGCACTAAATACTTGTAATGGTACTGGGACTTTATGGACACCCTGTGTATATATACCCATTATATTATATATATACTATATAATATTATATATATATATATATATATATATATATATATATATATATTATTATATTATATATAATAGAGCTAGATATAATTTATGTTCGTGTGTTAGTGCGTGTGTATGTCAGTATATATGTTATTCTCTGCATTCCAGATATCCACCGTTACGTCACCCGACTCCATTTCCCACATGCATATTCATAAGACTTTTTTGGAAGAGCACCTAGTCACTGGACGAGCAACTCATCCGAACTCCAAACGGGAATTAAGCCTTTTTTTAAAACATCAAATCCAAAATAGCGAGAGAGAAAGAGAGAGAGAGAGAGAGGAGGCCCTTATCAAATAATTAAGAAACGTGCAATCAACCTTTCGATTTCCAAACCGCACGGTGGCTGAAGCATATGGCCACCAAGACCTCCCTTTAACCGCAGCTGCCTGGCAACTGTTTGCGGTTCTTTCCATCCAGCTGTTGTTGTTGTGGATTCGAAGAAGCAGCAGTTTTTTCAGTTCAGACAAGAACACTGACTGCTTGCTGCTGCTCCCGCTGCTGCTGCTGCTGGCATTGCGCATTTCGCTTCTCATTACCGACGTTCGTTTGCCTTTATTAGCCGACAGGTGAGAGGCAAGCGAGGTTGGAATGGTTATGACCATGCTAAAAGCCTTCTCTAGAGACACTTATTCGGCCTATATTAACCCCCCACCCCCCACAAAAAAAAAAAAAAAAAAAAAAAAAAACTATATTACAAAAAAAAAAAAAAAAAAAAAAAAAAAAAGTTAAAAAAAAAACCTACACTGCCTAACAAATAATAAATAAATAAATAAAAAGAAAAATATTGGATTCGATGAGACACAGGCTCGTTCCAACCGACAAAGGAGGCCTACTGGAATTCGCTACTCGACTCCATGGCGATCCTCTTCACGAGGAATCAATCGCCATTGGAAAGCAACGACAAGGGGGCCGGGGGAGGGGGGGAGGGGGGGGGGGTGTTGTTCAGTCAGTTACTCGATCTAACAACGACCGATAGACTAGATGGACGCATTGAAAACTGGGGCTCCATTTCGCCATCGAGGATCGAGTGATTACAAGACCTTTCAGTCACCATAAGAGTTAGGGAAAGAGGGAATCATTTTTCCCCCCTCTCTCCCCTCCCCTACCCTTCCCTCCCACTTCCAATCCCCAAGGGAGGCGGGGAGGATGCGTAGCACAATCCCT
>NC_087203.1:110832494-110854994 GCF_015104395.2 Macrobrachium nipponense | reverse complement strand
TAAAAATATGCCTTATTATTATTATTATTATTATTATTATTATTATTATTATTATTATTATTATTATTATTATTATTACTATTGTATATACACCGATCTTGACCTGGCATTTGATAATGACCTTCATAGGCGCTCTACTAGCCTGTTTCAAGTATTACTGAAAAAGCCTTATTAATATTATTTTATTAATATTATAATATTCAGTAGATGAAACATATATAACACAAAACAAGACAAAAGGCCTTATAATCTATTGCAAAACACTGCAGTTTCTCGGCAAAACACTGCAGTTTCTCGTACGTAAGAAAGAGCAGCTTACAGAAATATTTGAGATAGCTTCTGGCATAAAAAAAAAACCCTGCCATGTCTTCAAGCAGTATATACTAAGCTTCAGAGACACATTCAGTTCGAGTTTGCAAACGATAAAGCACATTCTATGTGGCCATTCGAGTCTCGATAATATTATGTTGCCGGCTGCCCATCAGAACTTCAGATATCTCCTTCAAGAATTTGTAACGTACGACTCGGATGCCTTCGAATTTAGCGGTATTTATAAACGCAGCTATATATTTTATGTAAACGCATCTATATATTTTATGTAAAAGAATATATATATAATATATATATATATATTATATATATATATATATATATATATATATATGTATATATATATATATATATATATATATATATATATATATATATATATATATAGAAATATATTATGTAAAAGGATCTCTGTATTTGATGTGATTGCATCTATATATTTGTATAACGCAGCTATATATTTCATATAAACAATCTTTATATTTTACATAAACTAATTATATATTTTGTTACTTTATCTATATATTTTAAATTTTAAATAGACAAAAACTACATATTTAATATAATCGGATTTATAAATTATATATAAAGGTATTCTATATATCGTATTTAAAACCACATATAAATTCTATCTGATTTATAATTATTATAAAGGTATCTATATATCGTATTTAAAACCACATATAAATTTATTTTAATCACCTATTATTTTATGTACAAGCATATTCTTCATATAAACTCATCTATATATCTTACTAAAACGCGTCTATATAATTTATATAAACACATCTATATATTTTACATAAACATCAAGATATATATATAATATATATATATGATATATATATATATATATATATATATATATATATATATTTACAAAGCAAAGCATCGATATATTTCATGCAAACGCATCTATATATTCTATGCGAACGCATCTATACATTAAACATTAACAAACCTACATATTTTATTTGAGCTGATCCACAGATCTTAATTTTAAACTATCTATATAAACGCATCTATATATTTAAGGATACACCTAGAAGTGTGTCTACACCAGTAACACTATGAGTTTGACGAACAAGTAAAGTGGAGAGACGTAGAATTATCATATAGACACATCGCGTTAATGTAAATCAAAAGAATAAAATTCCCAAAGAATGCAATATATATATACTATATATATATATATATATATATATATATATATATATATATATATATATATATATATATATATATATATATATATATATATATATATATATATATATCAATTAACACGATAGCTCTTGGTAGTGCGCGCGAATCGCTGTACTCATGATATTATAGAAGGTCCCGTACGGTAAGATAAAGTCATATGATAATATGATAAAGGTCACCAGGACCAACCCTTAGCTGAGCTCCAATTGAATAAAATAATATTAACAATTATCAGTAATTATTCAGAGAGTACTCTCTTTTTTTTAGTGTTTTTATCGCTTGTCTTGTATTTTACCGCTAACTATATTTTTCGAAATGAAATCTCTCATTTTGTATTTAACTTGTGCGTGTGTGTGTGTGTATATATATATATATATATATATATATATATATATATATATATATATATATATATATATATATATTATATATATGGAAATATAATATTCATAAACATACGCATTCATATATATATATAATATATATATATATAATATATATATATTATATTATATATAATATAGAAAGAGAGAGAGCTAGCTAGCAGGAGTGGGAATTTGGTGACTAAATTCTTAAAACCAAAAATGAAAAATCTTTTATGTAAAAAAATATATATAGTTAGCGATAAAATTCAAATGTTTTTACATGCGCGTGTGCGCGTCCATGCACCGCGCATGTCCGAGCACACACTTTACAAACACACACACACACACAAAAGCAAGATAGCGAACAAGGTTGGCAATGGCAAATATTATCCCACACGGCGAAACAAATGGAAGACGACAGGCTTATCTGTGCCACCAATAAAAATCACGCGAATCGCCGATGATGAGGTTGTCAATCCAGTTGGCAATAACCTAACCACCCCCAACCCCTCCCCTACCCCCAACCCCGGCCCCCATATCGACGAAGGGAAGAAACAAAACGACGTCCCAGCGATAAGGCGTCTTATTAAGCGTTCTTTAGACGTTGCTTTCTGGTTTGTAGTATTACGTTCGTGACGTTGCGACAACTTGGAATGGACTCAGGACGTTTGATTATTACGTCGGAATTGAAGAACAGTTTTCATTATTATTATTTCATTATTACTATAAATATTATCATCATTTTACTGAAAATAATGGTTATTTCAGCCGCGTTTATTTTGTATGAATTTTCTCTATTCTTCCTTATTACTGGACTTTTCTTTCTGTACTCAAGTTGTACTTTTATTATTATTATTATTATTATTATTATTATTATTATTTTATTAATCACGCCGTTTGGATGCTAAAACACTATTTAGGAAGTCATTATTATATTATTATTATTATTATTATTACTTATTATTATTATTATCTTATGCTCATAGCAGCATGAGTCTTGAAATGGAAAAACACAAATCAACAGTTTATATAATTATTACATACATGTTTAATGATAAATCTGTACAAAGAGCTTTCGGGAATCTGTCCGATTCCCATTTTCAATCGAACAGATTCCCGAAAGCTTTCTGTACAGAATTACCCTTAAACATATTTTCTCCTTTTTATTTGCAAATTTTTAAAGCTACTGCATGAAAAAAATGCATTAATTCCTTTATATCTAAA
Source organism: Macrobrachium nipponense (assembly GCF_015104395.2). Lineage (NCBI taxonomy): Eukaryota > Metazoa > Arthropoda > Malacostraca > Decapoda > Palaemonidae > Macrobrachium > Macrobrachium nipponense. Next base: position 110,851,869 of record NC_087203.1, on the reverse strand, counting down.
GTAAATTTCCTTTATTGGGGAAAAATATTTTTTTTTAAAACTATTGGTGCTGTATTGCAAAAAAAAAAAAAAAAAAAAAAAATTTAACTTTAAAGTGTCATCTGGCAAAATTTCAAAACTGCGACTAAGTTTCAGAAGTAGACAGTTTACAAAGTACTAAATGGAATAAATATTTTCTAAAATGAAATTGAAATTAAAAACCGAATTTGATAACGGGATATTTGTACAATGTGAAGGATACTTTAAAGGAAATTTAGTGTGTATATATATATATATATATATATATATATATATATATATATATATATATATATATATATATATATATATATAATATATATAATAGGTTAGGTTAGGCTATATATATATATATATTATATATATATAATATATATATATATATATTAATATATTATATATATGTATATATATATATATATATATATATATATATATATAAAATAGTTAGGCATATATATATATATATATATATATATATATATATATATATATATATATATATATATATATATAGGCCTGTACTACATATAATTATATACCAGAAGACAGTTACAAATTGGTACAAGAGAACAGATAAACTTTGTAATTTGTAATTAGACATATATATATACTAGTATATATATCTATATATATATATATATATATATATATATACATTATATATAGTATATATATATAATATATGATATTAATTTATATATAATATATAATATATATAACATTTTTATGATAAATTTCACTCCAAGCCCCGACTTGTCAAAAATAAAAAAGTTTCGGTATATTACATATTCTGGTCTGTGAATTCTTAAATAAAAAAAAATGACCATAAACCAATTGATGCCGAGATACACTTACATTCATCCAGTAATAAACTCAGACACAAACAACTTACAATTACATATACATATACATACACACATATATATATGTGTGTATGTATGTACGGTTGTATGTACATATCACAAAACGTATTTCTATTACCCACATAAATGTGGAACCGTCTTCAGTTATTTTCCGCTCGGAAATAGGCTGTGGAGATAGGCCTATCATAAAAAAAAAAAAATGTGAGGGCGGCCGGAAGTTATGACGTCACTATGTCATTGTGGAGGCATAGAGACTTCGGCCAACATAAGTTACTAAGTGTCGGAGTAGATTATAAATACCCACACGCATGATATTATATATATATATATATATATATATATATATATATATATATATATATATATATATATATATATATATATATATTGGGCTATGATGAGCATATTTGTTCGTGTGATATGAAATAGAAATCACTCACAAAACTGAATAAAAAGTCGTTATAAAACAATAATTACCAATTTCAATGTTTACTAAAACAAAACAATTTTTTAAACAATAAAGGTGATTTCGTTCAACTCTGCAAAGTGACAGAAAAGACTCATAGACTTATTTTATGAAAACGATAAATAAACATGCTTAAAAAAATAAGGCTTTTAAGAAAAAAAAAAGACTCAGAAATTTCATGAAACGAAAAAAAAAAGTTGCTTAAAAGGGTAAAAAAAAAAAGGGCTACGGAAATAAACAAGAAATTTCTTTAAACGAAAAGAAGTTGCTTAAAAGGGTAAAATAAATAAATATATAAATAAATAAAAAAAATAAATAAATGAAAAAACATGACATTTCTTGAAGGGAAAAAAAGTTGCTTGATACAATAATAAAAAAAATGCTTCAGAAGAATTTACAAGAAATTTCGTGAAACGTAAAAAAATGTTGCTTAAAAAAAAAAAAATGAAATTAATAACAAAAATAAAAAAAGGTTTCATGATTTCTTGAAGCAAAGAAAAAGTTGCTTAAAACCGTAAAAGTAGAAAAAGTTCAGAAAAAAAATTTCCTGAAACGACAAAGTTCCTAAAAAAGGGTAAAAAAAAGGCTTCAGAAAAAATATTTCTTGATACAAAAAAAAAAAAAAAAAATCCTAAACAAATTGCTTAAAGGGGTAAAAAATAAAATAAGAAAAAGGCTTCAGAATCCGACAGTTCCCACAGACAAAATATTCGCCCCGGAAATTCCTGCAGAATTTAATCCGCCTAACTGAGGCTGTCTGGTGCATCGGCCGACGGAGAGAAAAATTCCTGCGACATACCAACGCTGCCTGTGTGGTGGCCACCGTTGGTTTTTTTTTTCTTTCTTTCTTTCTTCTTTTTTTATCGACGTCCCATAACATTCGATGTTTCAATGGCAATAAATCTCTTTAAATAAATGCTTTAAAATGATTTTTCCAAGATATTATTTTTTCAAAAATACGCTTTAAAATAATTCTTCTACGCAATAGGGGAGTATATGTTACATGACCATTTTTTTATCGACGTCCCATTACATTCGATGCCTTCAATAGCAAAAATCTCTTTAAATAAATGTTTTAAAATTATTTTTTTTCTTCTAGATATAATTGTGTTAATTTACGCTTTTGTGAAGATTTATTCATCTACGCAATGGATGAGTATAAATAACATAACCAACTTTTATTTTTTATCGACGTCCCATTACATTCGATGCTTTCAATGGCAATAAATCTCTAAATAAATGCTTTAAAATTATTTTTTCTACGGTATTATTTCTTTAAGTTACGCTTTTGTGAATTTTAATTCATCTACGCATAAGGTGAGTATATATAACATGACCATTTTTTTTTATCGAAGTCTCATTACATTTAATACATTCAATGACAATAAATATCTTTAAATAAACACTTTCAATATAGATCTATAAAGTACGCTTTCGAGAAAATTCATTCATATACGCAGTAAGGGAGTATATATAACATGACATTTAACACTTCAATTGCAATAAATGTTTTAATTAAAGCTTTTAATACATATTTTCGAGATACTCTCTCTCAAAAATAAATTGATCTGGGTAAATCGTTCAGTAAATATAAAACTGATATTTAACACTTTCAATATCAATAAATCTCTTTAAATAAACATTTTCAATGTATATTTTTTCATTGATATATATTCTTTCGTTAAAATGAATTCTCGTACGCAATCATAGAGTCAATATATAACTGAAATTCGAGTGGTCAATAGAATTAATTATAAAATTTTTATATACAATAATTCCTATCGGGTTCACGCCCCATGACATAAATACTTTCAATAAACCTCTTTGAAATAATAATTTTATTACATTTCTTTTAGATATTATTTCGTGGAAATTCATTAGTAAACGCAATCGTTGAGTAAATATAAAATTGATATTTGAATAGTCAACAAAATTAATTATTATGTAGTATATAATAATTGAAAGAAAAGGTCGACGTGGTCCGCACTCATTCCAAATATTCATTGAATTCTCAAGATATCTAATATAATCAAGATTACATTCGTTTTTTAAAAGGTTTCAGTTTATGGCAGTAAGCAACTTCAAGAAAATTATTTAACATAATTTTCGTTTAAATAAGGATTTACAACAATAATTATAATTACAATTGAAAGTGAAATTTATTCGTGAGGGATGAATATATCAATATTCTTTATATATAAATATATATGTAAGGTACACAACTGTAACAACAGTAACGACGATGATAATAATAATAATAAAAATAATAATAATAATAATAATAATAATAATAATAATAATTAATAATAATAATAATAATAATAGTAATAATAATGAATGAAATTTATTACCTACATATAAATATCCATAATATATATATATATATATATATATATTATTATATATATTATTATATATATATCATACTACATCATATATATGTGTGTGTGTGTGTGTGTGTGTGTGTGTGTGTGTGTAATGTACTATATATGATATATATATATATATATATATTATATATATATATATATATATATATGTAGGTTAAACGGATATAATTTTAATTTCCTGTTATTTCATTGCGAGAAATTTTTTTTAAATATATACTCAACAACAACTGCAGAGACTACAAAAACAATGCGAATTTTCCCATTATCCTTATAGTCATTATTACGCTAGACATTATTGTCCTTTTGGTGTTTATGCGAATTTCATTTTTTGCAAAGCTTATCACCTCAATGATCTCGGCAATTGTTTTAGCTCAAATCTCTTAAGTACAAATGTAAGTGGAAATTCAAGCAAATAATAAGAAATCTGAAATAAGCAAGACCTTTGCTTGGATAGATATATAAGCAATACGTCAGACATATAAAAGGGGGAAAAAAAATCAGCATCTTGAATGTCTCCAGTATACAAAGCGAAGAACTTTTATGAAAAAAATGTTTCCTATAGGAATGGTTTTTCTAATAAAAAAAATCTAAATGAGAAATCTCTCTCTCTCTCTCTCTCTCTCTCTCTCTCTCTCTCTCTCTCTCTCTCTCTCCAAATTAATCTTCTATACAAACCCAGACAATTCTATTAATTATCTCCGACTCCTTAAATCTATTTTTCGGGATTTTACCACAAAAAAACTGTAATATCTCACAAACTGATTTCGTAACATCTACCTATATAATAATAACAACACACACACACACTCCAAAGATCTTTAATCCAACCAAACAGATTTTCGTAAAACTTATTTTTTTCACGATATAACTTTTTTTAAAATAAAAATTAAAAAAAAATTATTTGAAACACCTGTAATCACAGATTTTCGTAAAACTAATTTTTCGAGATTTAACTTATAAAAAAATAAAAAAAATAAACTATTTGAAACACCTGTAGGTAATCACAAATTGATCTTCCTTCCAGGTCGCCGCTGGCTGGCTTGGCCTTCGAAGGCACCGTCGCCCAGCTCCTTCCAAACTTCGCTCACGTCCGGCCCCTGGAATGGCGTCTGGCTACTCGTCTTACCACGAAAGTAGTCGCAGGTTGCGCCTGTCTCCCGTTTCACATTCATCACCTGCTACTGAAAGTCGCAGGAACTGGAAGGAATAAAAAAAAAAAAAAAAGAATCGTGATGCACCGTCCGGAGGTTAGCCCGGCGCTTATCCACCTGAGCATTTTCTAGCGCTGTCCCGGGACGGTAGGTAGCATCCTTTAACAAATAAATAAAATAAACAAATGAATAAAATGATAAATGGGGGAAAAGCGACGTCCACAAACATTCCTATTCAGATTCCAGTTCACGGAGAGCATCATAAAGTGCGCCGATAAGGCAAAGAGTGTAAAGCAATTATGCCGAGAACTCGCTACTACAAATGATGGCTACTATTGCAAGACGCAGGAGATTCGTCCGACTTCGCAAGCCTGGAGGAGGAGGAGGAGGAGGAGGAGGAGGAGGAGGAGGAGGAGGAATGCGCAGAACGGCCGCAATCCGACAAACGAGTTTTTAACATATGCATTATAACATGCTCCGAATGATACGGAATCCGATCTCCGAGAACTCCCGAATTCCGCCCCTGTCGTATAATCCGCGCAGTCCGGATGAGACTTTTATTTAAAAGAAGAGTCGGTCGAATATCATTCGCCGTCTCCGACTCAACCCCTCACTCGACCCAGCCTAGAGAATTCGTAATGTTTGTTGGTCTAGTCAATGGAACTGTCTGTGATGTATGGAAATTCAAACTTGATCTAATCACGGAGAATAAATATTGGTCCCGAGACTTGAAAAGAGATTACTTATTGCAAAATTTCACTCTAAAAATTAGAAGGTATTATTATTATTATTATAATTATTATTATTATTATTATTATTATTATTATTATTATTATTATTATTCAGTAGATGAAACCTATTCATATGGAACAAGGCCACAAAAGGGACCACTGACTTGAAATTCAATCTTCCAAAGTATGTGGTGTTCATTAGGAAGAAGCCAGAGGAAGTAAAGGGAAATACAGAAAGAAATTAATAAATAGACAAATACATAAAAATGTATTAAAATGCAAGAATAATAGTATTAGGGTAGTAATGCATTGCATTTTCGTTTGAACTTTTGAAGTTCCAACTGCACGACATCCTCTGGGAGACTGTTCCAAAGTTCAAAGGATCTCTGGAACTGAGAAGTTCGACAGCGAGGCACATTTACTGCATAATGGCGCTGCTATTATTATTATTATTATTATTATTATTATTATTATTATTATTATTATTATTACATCCACTGCTAACACTGATTAGTCTTCAGCTCTGACAATACTGTAATGCAAAATATGCATAGAAAATATAACTCACAGTGTTCTTTTATGAGTGCCATTGATGCTAAAATTCTGAGATTCATTAATTTAAACCTATAACTTTTCTTTGTGTTTTTCGAATAAAGTACAAATTCCTACTACTTCACCAAGTCATTAGTTATCATACTTGAAATGACCACAGGTTATACATGAGGTCCAGTTCGTGGCTTATAAGCAATTACAAAATGCAAAACAGAAGACAGTAAATCATGATATAAATGCTGATAATAATGAATCGCATAACAGTATTAATTATATAAAACAAGAAACATGAAATGTGTGATAAACGAAAGAATATTAAAGCTGATTTTGCAATGACGCTATTCATTAGATTAAGGGAAAGAATCAACTTTACAGAACTAAGGTGGATGGTGTACACTTCGGGAACAAACAAACAAAAAATAAAATAAAATAAGATAAAATAAAATAAAATAAATAAATACTTTCGAAGGGCCGACCACAAAGACAAAACAATAATAGCAGCAACACACAATGGCAAGAAAAGAAACACCCAAAAAGGTAAACTTGTCTATAAAAAAAAAAAAAACTTTCCTAACAGCCTGTGTTAAGTGCCAGTACAAGGATTTCTCGTTGGAGAGGTCGCCAAAAAAAAAAAAAAAAAAAAAAAAAAATCTTAAATTAAACAAGTAAGAACTTAAATGCTGGCACTCCCTTAAGATAATGAAATATTCCGACGGGGGGAGGCCATATCTCCTGAGCCTTTGACGTGTACGAGGGAGACACACCTTGCCTCATGCACCAGTCCTCGCAGGGGGCCTCGAACCAATACACGGAGACCCCCTTCCCAGACGTCGCGAAGGCTTAAAAAAAAAACTTTAAAAAACAAAAAGAATGAAAATAAAAAAATAAAAAAAGAGAGAGAAAACCCGACGGACGGTCGTTGTGAGTTAGGCTGATAATGGCCCTGCAATTGGCAGAGCTCCTATAACCGTCCAATGACACGATGACTCCTCAGAGGGACCGTCGTTTCTCTTGGGACTTAAATGGAGATCTCCAGGTATCTCACCTCAGAGTATGTTGAGAGGAGGTCGAGGCTATCGCCTCAGGTGATCTGTTCTGCGTTGATTACTTTAGAATAACAACGTACATTCGTTTTCTGTTTTTATTAGTATAAAAATAACGTAGAATCATTTTCTGCTTTTATCAGTTTCAAATTAACAGCGTAAATTCATGATCTTGTTTTATTATTTTAAAAATAACAATGTAAATTCATTCTCTGCTTTTATTAGTTTAAAAATAAGAAAGTAAATTCATTTTCTCTTTTATCAGTTTAAAAATAACGATATAAATTTATGTTCTGCTTTTATTAATTCAAAAAATAGCAACGTAAATTCATGTTATGCTTTTATTAATATAAAAATAACAACGTAAATTCATGTCCTACTTTTATTAGTTTAAGAATAACATAAATTCATGTTCTGCTTTTATTAGTTTAAAAATAACAACTTAAATTCATGGTCTGCTTTTATTAGTTAAAAAATAACAAGTAAAATGCGTTTTTAAGAATATGAAAAATTTCGAAAATTAAGCATCTTATTGGTTTTTTTTCATATATGTATATATTTATGTAAGCATGTATGTATATAAAGACATATATAAATGTACTTACATAGCTCTGCATATATAAAGGATTAACGGCAAAAGATTTAAAAGATAATATCTAGAAAAAACAATACAAGATAGCTTCTAATGAAGTGCCTCAAGATTAAAACTAGAATCCGGGTTTGTGATCTGAGTTTTACGGAGAAAACTGTCCAGCTAAGAAATATTGAGCCTTCTTATGTCATTTTAAAAACTGCAAATATCAATAATAGTAAAAGTAAAAAAGTAAATAGTAAAATATAAGTGTACCTTCGTTTAACGAAATAAAACTGAAATTTTATACGAGGACCAAATGAAATATATATATATATATATATATATATATATATATATATATATATATATATAATATATATATATATATACTTGAAAATGTAAAATATACTACGAAATGTTTGTTTTAAGTCCCTGTTTCACTTTTCCTTCTAACGTGGATTTAAAAATATATATAATATATATGTATATATATATATATATATATATATATATATATATATATATATATATATATATATATATATATATATATCTATATATATGAGCACAATTTTATGCTGTACCACCTAAGCAAGAAATATGTAAATTCTGCAAAATCCTGATTACGACCTAATCTTACCTCCAAGTTTCCACATAAAAGCCAGCGAAAACACACACCAGCCATCAGTTAGCAATTAACATTCTTTGATACGAAGTGACGTATAAATTGGCGAACGAGTAAAATTAAAATTAGCATTGTCTAAACAATAACCGAGGGGCCGCGACTGTAGTTAAATAACTTTGGAAAAGTAGAGTCCTCAGAGGCACTGGAGATGATGCAATACATCTCATTCGGTCAGTAAAAGTCCGCGCCTCGCATGTTTAAAAAAATAGCAGGACTCGTAAAAGGATACTTGGCGAGGAAACGCTCGCAGGATACGTCAAATAAAATCCGCCGTTCCCTCTGAAATATTGCGATGTCTATTGCCGCGAATTTGCAACGTAACACAAATAATCATCATCGCTGTTTTGAGGTTTATGAATCCCAGAGCCTGGAGGCTAAACGGCTGATCAGGATGCCAAGCGCGAACTGACTTTGTCTGCGAAAGTGTATTATTTTTTTTTTTTTTTTTTTTTTTTTTTTTCTTTTTAAGTTTAACCTGAGTTTAATGTTTTCGCGCAGGAATTACTTTATAATTAACATAAGCCATAATAAGTTCCATTACCTTACGAGAAAAATAATACTTGACATACTAAAAAATACGAGAAGGAATTACTTTATAATTAACATAAGCCATAATAAGTTCCATTACCTTACGAGAAAAATAATACTTGACATACTAAAAAATACGAGAAGGAATTACTTTATAATTAACATAAGCCATAATAAGTTCCATTACCTTACGAGAAAAATAATACTTGACATACTAAAAAATACGAGAAGGAATTACTTTATAATTGACATAAGCCATAATAATTTGCATTACCTTAGCTTGAAATGCTAAAAAAATACGCGCAGGAATTACTCTATAACTAACTTGAGCCATAATAAGTTCCATTACCTTACGAGAAAAATACTTGAAATACTAAAAAATACGCGCAGGAATTACTTTATAATTAACATAAGCCATAATAAGTTCCATTACCTCACGAGAAAAATAATATTTGAAACACTAAAAAAATACGCGCAGGTATTACTATATAATTAACTTAAGCCATAATATGCGCCATTACCTAACGAGAAAAATAGTACATGAAATACTTAAAAAAAAATCTAACACCAGTCTATATAGGTAAAATTATTAACAAATCACGTGCTAAAGAAGGAAAAACTATGTATCACATTCTTTGTCTGACAGCAAGCACATATTCACACAGAAGCACTAAGGCTATTTTTCAATGTGTAACCCCCTTCATACCTACTCATACCTGTCCTACTATATTCTCTCCAGAAATTCCCCTCCTCCCTCTCTTCTCAATATTTTTCCCGCGATACCAGCGCAATCCCCAACGCGGGCATCGAACATAATGAGAGAGAAAAAAGCCATTCCTCAGTGGATGCCCCTGCTTACCAACTCAACTAAAGAAAAAGTAAAGCCTGATTCTGGTAGAACTTTTCAAGAGGGTTCCAAATTTGTTCTTGATATTTTTTTCTACCTGTCTTAGTATACTCTCTCCATCATTCTTTCTCTTTTTTTTCTTCTTCTCCTCAACATTTCTACCACAATCCCCAACACGGGCATCGGACATAATCCATTCCCCAATGGATGCCTTTCATACCAACACAAAGCTGACCTAGTACACTCTCTCCATCATGCTTCCTCTTCTTCTCTTCTCCTCCTCAACATTTCTCGCGAACGCAATCCCCAACACGGGCATCAGACATAATCCATTCCCCCATGGATGCTCTTCATACCTACAAAACGCTGTCCTAGTATACTCTCTCCATCATTCTTCCTCTTTTACTTCTTCGTGTTCTCCTCCTTCTCTTCTTCTTCGCCTCCTCAACATTTCTCCCGCAATCCCCGCGCAATCCCCAACACGGGCATCAGACATACATTCCCCAATGGATGCCCTTCAATTCTACACAACGATGACCTAGTATACTCTCTCCATCATGCTTCCTCCTCTTCTTCTTCTTCTTCTCCTCAACATTTCTCCCGCAATCCCCGTGCAATCCCCAACACGGGCATCAGAGACCAAGACTGTTTATGTGAAACGGCCCGCCGGATAATTCGACAAGCAGTTGAGATGCAATTCGGGGATCCGGTCCGGATACTCCGCTAGACAAAGCAAGACTCCTTAACGCCTCCGGATCTCGGGAGATAATCCTCTTTCTTTCATGCCAATCAGTCCTTAGGCCTTTGGGATAATCGCTCCCCAATCCCCACGAATGCTCATGACCGGTCGTTTGGGAAATACTCAATGGGGGCCATTATTGCCACCTCTCTCTCTCTCTCTCTCTCTCTCTCTCTCTCTCTCTCTCTCTCTCTCTGCAAATGTCGTTAAAAGTGCCAGTGGTTTTGAGATTGTTTTTCTTTTTAGTCTCAGGAAATTTTTTTAATATGAATATTATCAATTAAAAATTAAGGGGAGTAAATATTTAACCTACAGAAAATGCATACAATACTATTAAGAAATATATATATATAATTATATATATATAATATTGTTATAATATATATTATATATAATTTAATTGATACAACAAATATTAATATACATAATTATATATGTATACAATATACAACATACACATTTATATATATATATATATTATATATATATATATATATATATACAGGGAGAGAGAGAGAGAGAGAGAGAGAGAGAGAGAGAGAGAGAGAGAGAGAGAGAGAGAGAGAATGTATCACGGAATAGTATTGACATTCACAGGGCATACGTTTTATATATCTATTTTCAATAAATTCTTGTTTTTCCACAAATACATCCTAAGACTTGGCCGAGTTCCAAAGAGCCTTCGAGACTAGATTACAACAGAAAAGTGTCTTTTTATCTTCAACGTAAGTATAATCCGCTGTTGCGGTATTCAGAAAGAGATACAACCGTCAAAGCGTTTGAAGCCAAAGTGAAAGCTTATACGTGAATTGCAGGCATAAATATGCATACCTACGTATACTTGAAAGTGAAATGGAAAAGCCACAATTTAACTTACATATATTTTATCTTGTTAGTAATGTGAAACGAATAATAATTAGCAACAAGACGGTCGCCGTGACACGTACGTGTTTATCGAATGAAACCGATAACTTCATGTCAATAAATAAAAGGATAATATTCGAAATATAATATTCTGCCTGAATAACTGTTGCGATCTAAATGAATATGAGAAAATATACAGTTTATACATAAGGTTAACGATAAAAATAATGAATTATTTATAAAAGCAAAATCAGATTCGACATAAACAATTTAGGCACACTGCCAGAATGTTGAGCCGAGGCGACCGGGAAAACACAATGAATTAGAACTTATATTAAGGCAGTGCAACACCGAACATTATCAAGCAAATAAATATTAAATCGTTTTTCGTCTCTTTTGTATTTCCTTATCGAAAAAATATAAATACGTTAACTCAAGCGCCACTGAACATAATGAATGCAAAACATGACTTAAGATTAAATTTACTCCAGGTTGTAAGGCAGACATTGTTCATGCTTTTCTATCATAACAAAAAAGTAAATAAGAGAGAGAGAGAGAGAGAGAGAGAGGAGAGAGAGAGAGAGAGAGAGACTCTCAAGCTGCCAAGAAGACATCCCAGGGATCTGCGTCCTTGTTTTTGCAAAAGGTCACCACCGATACCCAACACTGTTGGAGATGCGAGGAATTTCTCTCCCTCACCATCATCATCATCTTCGTCATCATCATCATCATAATCAGCTGTTCGCCGCCGGTAGGCTGTGGTGACAAACAGGACCATTTCGATGGAAATGTCACCGACTGTGACTCAACGGATTTGTCTCCGCCTCAAAAGGACAGGAGGCTGAAATATCAAAATATCTACCACCCCTTCCTTCCTTCTTGGGTATACAGTTGAGCTTTGTCAGTTTTGAAATAATAATAATAATAATAATAACAATAATAATAATAATAATACATTTCAGGACTGACCATATGAATCAACACTGATATGCAGTCGATAATATATATATACATATATATATATAATATAGATATATATATATATATATATATATATATATATATATATATATATATATACATTTAGATGTAAATGATAAATAACACATGGAAAAAAAATCTTGAAGCGATTCACAGTTAATTTCCATTTGCTCTATCATCTTTTTTTATATATTATTTTTCTTCTTTTTGGGGGAAAGAAAGAGAACACATTCTCATTTGCTAAATCACTTATATATAGATATATATATATATATATATATATATATATATATATATATATATATATTTCTTATTTGTGGAGAAAGGAAATTCTTCTCTTCCCCCTACCCCACCCCCCACCCCCCCCTTCCCCCTCCCCCACTTCCCACCCCCCTACATTATTTTCCATCAAGAATCCCTAAACGCTATCCCCGTTAATACCCTACTGAGATTTGCGTCATTTTATCTCAGTCCCCTTTTCTTCTTCTTCTTCTTCTTCTTTCTTTTTTTTACATGTTCTCCTTCCCCCTTCACCTCTCCTGTCCCCCACTTTCCAAATTCCCCTCATCTATTTTTTCCCCTTTCCTCCCTATCCAAATCCCCTTCCATCCTTTTTTTTTTTTTTTTATCTAGAGAAGGGGTGAGATAATTTTTTTTTTTTTTTCCTTTCGCATTTATGGTTTTATGTTGGGCCCCAGATGTTTAGTGAAACAGAAGGGACGAACGACAGTTGACAAGGGCGAAGTAATTAATATTCGGGGGAAAAAATAATTACTCTGAGTCAGGGAGATGGACAGACAGACATACATACAAACATATCGGATCCATACGAATTGACCTGTTATATGACATATCAATAATGAAATGAGGAAATACAACAATAAAAATAAATAATTGCACTGAGTGAGGCAGATGGACAGACATACATACAAACATATCGGATCAATACGAATTGACCAATTATATGCCATATTAATGATAAAATGAGGAAATACAAAAATTATTAAAAAATATATTAACATGGACAGAGCCATACAGTCATATTAAGTTAATACGTACTGACCTCTTAAATAAATGGCAATAATAAAGTGAGGGAATAAAAAAATTATTTTCAAAGAAACCTTTGAATGAATCCTGCATTTGAAATAAAAAAAAAAAAACATACTTTTAGCCAAATACATCTCACATCTCAGATAAGATTCGAAGACGACAACAGAGGATATAAAATTTAAAATATTCCTTCAACTATTAAATAGCAAAAGCTTAATCTGATAAAGTAAAAGTTAAATTCACATTCATATGCAATCATATATTAGAGAGTCCTTCATACATCAAAGATACAATATAATAATTATTATTATTATATTCATAAGATGAAACCTCTTCATATGGAACAAGCCCACCAAAGGGGCCATAGGCTTGAAAATCAAGCTTCCAAAGAATAGTGTGTTTATTAGGAAGAAGTAAGAGGAGGTAAAGTTGAATTCAGAAAGAAGAGCACAAACTCATACGGATAAGGCATGCAAGGATTTGTAAAACTAAAGCCAAAAGTTCAGCCAAACAGGATATTGTAATCTGCGCAGATTTCTGAAAGCAAGATTGAAACTAAGCTTAGCATAATTTCATTGATGATGAAATGTTCCAAGAGACTCCAACAGCCAGTCGAAAACAATCAACAAATATATATTATCCAAATAAGAAGGAAGATGCTTTCCGATAAAGATATCTGTTTAAGATAATAAGTTACGCAAGCCTTTTTTTTTTAACAGTGCTGTTCAGCCAAGTCAATTTATATGAATATTCCCTTAACTACAGCTAAGAGACAAATAGAAAGAGAAATGCAATGAATAAATTTATATCTACATGGAAAGGTAACTTGAAAAAAACAACAATACGAAGAATAAGAAAAAATGATCCAGATGGCTGGGTAGCTGGGTGAAGAAAACAGTTCCCCAAAGAGTTGGGAAACAAAAGACAATTTGATTATTACATAAGAAACATACGATAAAAATGGATACCACATTGACTATCCTCCAAAACTGCCATTTCATTAAATAATTGAGGTGTATAAATCCTTCAAAATTAAATCAACTTCAAAAGTGAAGATTTAAAGAAAGTCTGACATCAATAAGAAGTTGCCAGGGCTTAAGAAAATACGAATAAATAGATAGAGATAGAAGGTGCTAATAAAAGGACCTAGATATAAAATTAAAATCATATTTCAAGGCAATACATGTGATAATAACTTTTTAAAAAAGGACCTAGAAATAAAATTGAAATCATATTTCACGGCAATGCATTTGAAAATAACTTTAAAAAAGAGGGACCTAGAAATAAAATTAAAATCATATTTCAGGACAATACATTTGGAAATAATAAATTTAAAATTGCAGATATGAATATATATATATATATATATATATATATATATATATATTATATATATATATACACACACAAAGTTGAAATGTTTGACCCCAACAAAACTCCTAAAAAAAGGGAAGACGCTTCTAACCGAAACCTTAGATAACAGCATTTAGAAATATGAGGAAGGGAAGCTAGATTGTAACGGCGGAGAGAGAGAGAGAGAGAGAGAGAGAGAGAGAGGAGGGATATGAAAGCAGGAAAGCAAAAAGGAAAATAGAGCCATGACTTTCACATAAGTTATGATCATCATGGCCCCAAATCGGAGAGCTGCGACGTAAAAATCTCGTAAATCCCATCCTTACGGGCGAGATTATCACGCAGATTAAAACAGATTAAAACTAATAAGAAATTGTCGGATGTTTCCTTCTGAAATATGCATAATCATCCCGGGAGTGGCAGGTATCGGCGTCGCCCATCCATTGTCGAGTCGTGAATTTTTCAATGGAAAAAACGCAACATAATGTTGCAGATCCAAACGAACAGGAATCGACGTACGAGTCTTAAGATTGAATTTTTCATAAGACGAAATTACCTCCACTTAGGAATGAAATCTTTTATCATTACGCGAGACGGAGAGGTGGCTTCTGAAAAACGTTTATCATCTACGTAATCTCTCTCTCTCTCTCTCTCTCTCTCTCTCTCTCTCTCTCTCTTTGAGTTCTCAAAGTTCTTTGTGGCTTTGGAATTCAGTCTAGTAACTTCTATTGATAATTTTATGTAAAAGCTGTTCTCTCTCACTCTCTCTCTCTCTCTCTCCAATATATATATATATATATATATATTATATATATATATATATATATATATATATATATATATATATATATATATATATATATATATACTATATGGTATATTAAACGACGTGCCATGCTCTAAACTACAATGCTGCTCTCTCTCTCTCTCTCTCTCTCTCTCGACTCCTCTCTCTCTCTCATCTCTCTCTCTCTCTATCTGCTTCATATTTAGGTTTGGCAGTCGTAAAAGACTTGTATTACAATGGGAGACAGACCATGCGCGCCTCGTATCACAGGATATGCGCGATATGCGCGCATACAGAGTCCCTGTTTACAACCCCTAATCACGCCAAATGAGCCCGGTGTTACTTATGTGGCTAATTACCCCCACAAAACTCTCATCAAAGCGGGAGCGCCATCATTCGCTTTATCTATCGGACAGCACATACAAAATTACAGCTTTAGGAAGCATAAAGCATCCGCCGGGTGATGGCCTCTCCGCGTGCAGTCACTTGAGTAATTGCAAAGTCAACCGTTTCTGCTTGCAGAGAAATTTCTTGTTAAGATGGTAGGAAAGGTGGTATTTTTTCCCCTTTCTCTTCTATCTCTCTTTCTGCTCTTCTCTCTCTCTTTGGTTTGCCGAGAAGTTCCTTACTGATACAGTAGAAGTAGTTGAGAGGTAGAAGAGGTGAGAATACTCCTCTCTCTCTCTCTCTCGCCTCTCTCTCTCTCTCTCTCTCTCTCTCTCTCTCTCTCTCTCTCTCTCTGTTTGCCAAGAAGTTCCTTACTGATACAGTAGAAGAGTTGAGAAGTAGAAGAGGTGAGAATATCTCTCTTTCTCTCTCTCAGTTTGCAAAGAAATTCCTTCCTAATACAGTAGGAGAGTTGAGAATATTTCTCTCTCTCTCTCTCTCTCTCTCTGCTTACAAAGAAATGCCTTGCTAATACATTAGAAGAGGTGAGAATCTCTCTCTCTCTCTGTTTCCCAAGAAGTTCCTTGTTAATGCAGTAGGATAAGTGAGAGTCTTTCTAGCTCTCTCTCTGCTTACAAAGAAGTTCCTTGCTAATAGAGTAGGAAAGATGAGAATCTCTTTCTCTCTCTCTCTCTGCTTGCAAAGATTATTCTTACTAAATCAGTAGGAAAGATGCGAGAAAGTGAGAGGAACATTTTTACCTTTTTCATCAACTCAGTTATATTTCTACCTATTTCAGTCAGTCATCTGCAAGACGTTGGGTTCAGTAATTATTACTTTTTTTAAGGTAAGGATTGAATATTTAATAGGATGAGGTTGCATGACTCATACCCGTAAGCACAACAACCATATGGTATGTATAAATATATATATATATATATATATATATATATATATATATATATATATATATATATATATTCAGACTCATATTCAGAGACTGGATTTGAACGAAACCAAGGGATGTCATTCAATTTCATACAAAAAACAAATAAATAAAATTAATAATAATAATAATAATAATAATAATAATAATAATAATAATAATATAATAATAATAATAATAATAATAATAATAATAATAATAATAATAATTACAGCCCTATCACCTGCCTACCAATAATGTGGAAGTTACTAACAGTTATCTTCAGTGAAAGGCGATACATCTACCTAGAGGAGACAAACACCATCCCCCACCAACAGAAAGGCTGCAGACGGAAGTGTAGGGGCACAAAAGACCCAGCTCCTGATAGACAAAATGGCAATGAAGAACAGTAAGAGAAGGAAAACCAACCTAAGCATGGCATGGATAGACTATAAGAAAGCCTTCGACATGATACCACATACATGGCTAATAGAATGCCTGAAAATATATGGGGCAGAGGAAAACACCATCATTTTCCTCAAAAATACAATGCGCAACTGGAATACAATACTTACAAGCTCTGGAATAAGACTAGCAGAGGTTAATATCAGGAGAGGGATCTTCCAGGGAGACTCACTGTCCCCACTACTCTTCGTAGTAGCCATGATTCCTGTGACAAAAGTACTACAGAAGATGGATGCTGGGTACCAACTCAAAAAAAGAGGCAACAGAATTAACCATCTGATGTTCATGGACGACATCAAGCTGTATGGTAAGAGCATCAAGGAAATAGATAGCCTAATCCAGACTGTAAGGATTGTATCTGGGGACATCAGGATGGAGTTTGGAATAGAAAAATGTGCCTTGGTCAACATACAAAAGGGCAAAGTAACAAGGACTGAAGTGATAAAGCTACCAGAGGGGAGCAACATCAAACACATAGATGAAACGGGATACAAGTACATGGGAATAATGGAAGGAGGGGATATAAAGCACCAAGAGATGAAGGACACGAACAGGAAAGAATATATGCAGAGACTCAAGGCGATACTCAAGTCAAAACTCAACGCCGGAAATATGATGAAAGCCATAAACACATGGGCAGTGCCAGTAATCAGATGCAGCGCAGGAATAGTGGAATGGACGAAGGCAGAACTCCGCAACATAGACCAGAAAACGAGGAAACATATGACAATACACCAAGCACTACGCCCAAGAGCAAATACAGACAGACTATACATAACACGAAAGGAAGGAGGGAGAGGACTACTAAGCATAGAGGACTGCGTCAACATCGAGAACAGAGCACTGGGGCAATATCTGAAAACCAGTGAAGACGAGTGGCTAAAGAGTGCATGGGAAGAAGGACTGATAAAAGTAGACGAAGACCCAGAAATATACAAAGACAGGAGAATGACAAACAGAACAGAGGAATGACACAAAAAACCAATGCACGGACAATACATGAGACAGACTAAAGAACTGACCAGCGATGACACATGGCAATGGTTACAGAGGGGAGAGTTCAAGAAGGAAACTGAAGGAATGATAACAGCAGCACAAGATCAGGCCCTAAGAACCAGATATATCTAAAGAACGATAGATGGAAATAACATCTCTCCCATATGTAGGAAGTAAAATACGAAAAACGAGACCATAAACCACATAGCAAGCGAATGTCCGGCACTTGCACAGAACCAGTACAAAAAGAGGCATGATTCTGTGGCAAAAGCCCTCCACTGGAGCCTGTGCAAGAAACACCAGCTACCTTGCAGTAATAAGTGGTACGAGCACCAACCTGAAGGACTGATAGAAAACGATCAGGCAAAGATCCTCTGGGACTATGGTATCAGAACAGATAAGGTGATACGTGCAAATAGACAGACGTGACTTTGATTGACAAAATCAAGAAGAAAGTATCACTCATTGATGTCGCAATACCATGGGACACCAGAGTTGAAGAGAAAGAGAGGGAAAAAATGGATAAGTATCAAGACCTGAAAATAGAAATAAGAAGGATATGGGATATGCCAGTGGAAATTCTACCCATAATCATAGAAACACTAGGCACGATCCCAAGATCCCTGAAAAGGAATCTAGAAAAACTAGAGGCTGAAGTAGCTCCAGGACTCATGAAGAAGAGTGTGATCCTAGAAACGGCGCACATAGTAAGAAAAGTGATGGACTCCTAAGGAGGCAGGATGCAACCCGGAACCCCCCACTATAAATACCACCCAGTCGAATTGGAGGACTGTGATAGAGCAAAAAAAATTAATAATAAATAAATAAATAATTAAATAAAACATTTATTCGCTCCACGCCGTCCACTAGCACTTGGAATCCAAACAAGAGAGTGGGACTTGAGGGCAGAAATACAGAAAGCTACAAAAGTGAGATTGCTATGATGTCGGCCCGGCCCCCGCCCTTCTCGAAACGTG
>NC_087203.1:110759994-110829994 GCF_015104395.2 Macrobrachium nipponense | reverse complement strand
GACAAAATTATGCCAAGTTTTCAAAATGGCGAAATTACTACACTAGTTCCTTCGAAACCAATAAATTTTCATGGAGGGCTTCATAACTCATTATTCAGAGGCATTGCAGTGACAATGCACAGCTAATGGTAAATATATATGAAAATGGAAAGCATAATATAATTATTACCAAGATACGAAATTATGTCAAATTTTCAAAAGGTCGAAATTACTACACTAACTCCTTCGAAACCAATCAATTTTCATGGAGGGCATAATGATTCATCATTTAGAGGCGTTATAGTGACATTATACAGCTAATGTTAAATATACGAAAACGAAAAGCAAATGATAATCATTAAATAAATATTCAAACCAAGAAATCACTGCATTAACTCATTCGAAACCAATTAGTTTCTACGTTTCCTAAAAAAGAAAGAAAGAAAAAAAAAACACACACACACAGGAGGCAAACACAACTTACGTGTTTACATACTTCCCATCGACACTAAAATAGAAAGCAATAAACGTCAAGTGCAAACATACAAACAGAGCGCAAAATTAATTATATTAAAAAAAAAAAAATTCAAATCAATCTCGTCTTCCCTATTGAAAACATCTAACTTGAAACCTGTCAATATATTAAAAAACATACACAAACAGAGCTCAAAATTAACCTATATGAAGACACTTCAAATAAACCTTGTCTCTCCTAAGGGAAACATCTAACTTGAAACCTCGCAGTATATTTAACAACATACGCAAACAGAGCTCAAAATTAGGCTATAAGAAAACACTTCAGATGGGTCTCGTCTCTCCTAAGTGAAACATCTATAACTTGAAACCTGTCGGTATATTGAAAAACATCTCCAACGATTTACAAAAGACCTGTGAAAATGAGGTTGAGGTATCAATAGCAAAACACTCTTATAACTATAAACCTCACGGCTCGGCTTCAACCTCACATACCCAAGCCGCAAAACACAAACACAGCCGAGGTGTATACGAGCCGAATGTTCACAAACTTACACTCAAATTCGGTGTTCACAAACACACAAACACACACACACACTCTGAGGAGCAATAAAAGCCACCAATGCGCACTTAAGCATCCATTTAAGTGGTCTCTTCGAGAATCTGGCGTCTGGCACTCTCAGAGGTCGTATATCTGGAGAGAGAGAGAGAGAGAGAGAGAGAGACCGAGATGAGAGGAGAGAGAGAGAGAGAGAGAGAGAGAGAGAGAGAGGTCGTATATCTGTCGAGAGAGAGTCACATATCTAGAGAGAGAGAGAGAGAGAGAGAGAGAGAGAGAGAGAGAGAGTGCCAAGATGGGCGAGAGGACTCTTCAATCCTTCTAATGGCCTTTTAATGTCAGCACAGGGTGCTTGCCCCCTAAGGCAGACTTTGCTGTCCACCTCCAGCCATAACCGTTCGAAATAGACAATCATCACAATCATCAAGTCTTCAACGGGGGCGTTCGGATAACCATCCAAGCATTGCTTGAGATCTTCATGAGTCATCAGACAATTAATGGGAACGTATGGCATTCCGTCTCCCTGCTAGAAGTTGGAAGGGCATAAGCATCAAATATTTCATCTGCGAGCTAGTAACTATTCTGGTTAAATAAACTGCCTGTGATGTTACTAAAGGGTATTCTTGACACGATGCTAAATAAAGAAAAAGAGAGAAATATATATATATATATATATATATATATATATATATATATATATATAAATATAGTTATATATATATATATATATATATTAATATATATATATAGTAATCATGAGTTATTTTCACTATCACAAGCTTTAATATCTTCAAAATTTCCGAGGAAGTAATAAAGCATACAGCACCAATTTAAACGGGTACTAAAATCCTAAAGAAATCATATATGTCGCACAAACAAGAGTCAAAACCCATTTGGATGTGAAGAAAACTTCAAGCCAAAATAAATAAATAAATAAATAAACTATGAGACAGTGACTATATAGAAATATTTGAAATACATTTCGAGTAACTCTTTCAGTTTCAGGAAAAAGAAAATATCTTTCCAGCAAATATTACAGTGAACGATGAATAAGTTGTCATAAAAAACTACGAATGTTTCAAATTTGTCATTGATGCAGTAATACCAAACAATTAACATAGTGATAACATTTTCAGTGCCACTGGAAAAAAGTTTATGTCATATTATCATTCGGTGCCACTGAGAAAAGAAAGTTTCCTAAGTAATATTATCATTCAGTGCCACTGAGACAAGAAAGTTTCCTAAGTAATATTATCATTCAGTGCCACTGAGGAAAGAAAGTTTTCTAAGTAATATTATCATTCAGTGCCACTGAGAAAAGAAAGTTTCCTAAATAATATTATCATTCAGTACCACTAAAAAAAGTTTCTTACGTAATATTATCATTCAGTACCACTGAGAAAAGAAAGTTTCCTAAGTAATATTACCATTCAGTGCCACTGAGAAAAGAAAGTTTCCTAAGTAATATTATCATTCAGTGCCACTGAAAAAAAAGTTTCCTACGTAACATTATCAAGTGTCAGAATTCCAAATTTAATTTGACATCCGGATAAACTGGATCAGAATTAGATACTCCGAATAATAATAATAATAATAATAATAATAATAATAATAATAATAATAATAATAATAATAATAAAAATTTTCAGGGCATTCACAAAAGCATCTTTAATTATTCCATTATCAATTGACGGATCAGGCGCTTAATTTTATGACTGCAGTTTCGGGACGAGTAAATTACTGTAAAAATACACTCAGGTGTTTGTAAATTCCTCAAAGTTGCTTTAATCGTAGATTCATTCTGATAAATGTAATGTGCTCTGGTTCACAGGTAAGTTTACATTTTGTTTGCACAAAATAATAATCCAGGAAGCAAATTGTTTTTATATTGTTGTACACAGCAATTATAATCGAGAGGAACGCACACATTCGCCAGAGAGAGAGAGAGAGAGAGAGAGAGGAGGGGGGGGGGGAAGGCTGAAGTTAATGACTAATTTAAACTGCATCGGAGTTAAGTCACTTCCATGTACATTAAGAAGCTATAATCTACACAAGAATTTGAAGAGACCACAATACTAAAACACAAGTACCAAAAGTAATGCGTGCTCGCGTTCGTGATCCCGCACGCGCGCACGCGCGTGTCAAATGGCTAAACGCCTTAATGACGAGATAACATCAGTGACACTTAATCATGGCGAGGCAATAAAACGCGCAGCAGAGACCCATTCTGGACGACAATCGTGAAAATAATTCGTCCTCTGGGGCCTGCGTCCTCGGTTGCATATCTGTGCGACATTTACAGAACATAAAAATGCTTTATTGCCGGTTAATGAAGATCCTTTTTCGATACCGGGGAGGGGGAGGTGGGGAAGGGAGACAGGGGAGATCGGCAGGGGGAGAGGGGGCAGGGACAGGGGATGAGGGAGGGGGAGGGAAAAGGAAAAAAAAAAACTTTGTCACTTTTAAGTGTGGCGGCGTGTGTTCCTCCTTCGTTTCACAACTCCGTTTCATCTTGTGACGATCGTTTCATGTTCTGACGATCGTTAATTTTAAGACTACACAAAAAATCGGCAACCATCCCCCCCCCCCTTACAGCCTACTTTCCCCACCCCCCCCCCCCTCTTTTCCACCACACGGCCCCCCCCACACCCAAAAAAAAGACACACACACACACACACACACACACACACACCACTCACGGGACTATCAGGAGATCGTAAAGAGGAAATCATTGTGTTTGCCGTGTTCATTGTTCTTGACACAGTAATGTCGGTGGGTGCTATTAAACGAATCCTGTGTTCCTTGGAGTCTAGCGCTGATAAAACGGAGGATTAAGGGCCAGGGGAATAAAAGAGGCGTGTGGGAGAGAGAGTGGGAATTGCTCGTTTCATTCATTAACCCTGGAGGAATGAAAGTAATTCATCATTGATTTTTTTTAGAAATAATGAATTCATATGTTTTCATGCGTAAATTCAAGTATATACATTTGTAATGCAATACTAGGAAGGGGAGACTAGTCGAACAAAATAATCTAGTTCACATTAAAAGTTATTATTCTCATAATATATAATTCAAGAAGGACATGAGTAACAATGGATAACACAATAAAAAAGAAAAAGAATTGCAATACTAATGCGTAATTCAGAATGAGTGGATACCTGATATATATATATATATATATATATATATATATATATATATATATATATATATATATATATTATATATATATAGTAAACAAATAGACCATTAAGTAGAAAAGCCCTACCAGCTACTTTCTATCCTCGATGACATCCCAGCTTGATGACCAGGGCCACCAGTCGCCTAGCCCCCCCCTCCCCCATCCCCCACCCCTGTCCTCTCTCTCTCTCTCTCTCTCTCTCTATCTCTCTCTCTCTCCAACAGCAGCAAAACCCAAAACTACAACAAAAGCAAAAGCACAGAGAGAGAGAGAGAGAGAGAGAGAGAGAGAGAGAGAGAGAGAGAGAGAGCCCATTGGCCGTTCCGATAACTCCGTCGGGACGATGGGGGGAGGAAAAGCCAGCAGGCCTCTTCCTATTCCTCCTCCTCCGCCTCCTCCTCCCCCTCCCCCTCCGCCTCCTCCTCCTCCTCCTCCTCCTCCTCTTACTCCGAAATTGCCGCTGAGACCATAATGATTGAGGGGCCTGTATAAAGTTGCACGTGCCATTAAGGCTCCCTTGGTAAACGTTAAGTGATATTCTCATACAGAGAGAGAGAGAGAGAGAGAGAGAGAGAGAGAGAGAGAGAGAGAGAGAGAAACTGTACACTAGGAACTCTCAAAACTGAATAAAAGAGTCATTCATCTGTCCTCAGATCTCCAAGAATATATCACCCAATATTAATTCCATTTTCGTCACTCAAAAAAATGTAACATGAGTGAAAACAAGAAAACTGTATCAGAAAATGCCTTAAGTTACCTATTTTCAACATATGTAATTAAACGGGAAAGCGAGTTAAGTAAGCAAATATTAACTGTTTAAATGCTACGATGAGTTAAATAAGCAAATATAAATTGCTGAAATGCTATGATGAAGTTAAAGTACAAATAAAGAAAAGTACAAACAAATTAATTGTGTATATATACACACACATATACATATATATACATACATACATGTATATACAATGGGTCCTTGCATGCGTGCTTGTTTGCGCTTGCACATGAACAGCATGTATCATTTGTAAATATTTTTCCACACATGAGATCACTTCATCTTAAAAAAAAAAAAAAAAAAAAAAACACACACACACACACGTATGACCACAAAAAAAAAAAAAAAACTCGCAGTTCCCACGCAGCAAACGTTACCATTATGCCGTGGCTGAAAGTGTCTTGTGAACAAATGAATGATTAAGAGCGATACATTAAATAGAACGTCTCTCACATGACAACTGAGACAGTCAAGTTACACATTATTCCGGAGCGAAAGCAATGCTAATGATTTCGGACGTGGCCCGGAAATACCGAGATGACATCTTGCCAGGAACCCAGAGCTGAATTTATGGGACAAATTTGGAATCTTAATGGATGCGCCCTTCCTTCGTACTGAAGATATCAAGATATCAAAGATTGTTGTCGTTAGTGAACTGCGTGAGCTAAGAATCTCTCTCTCTCTCTCTCTCTCTCTCTCTCTCTCTCTCTCTCTCTATGATACCTTTCAGATGACGTTCCGAGATAAAATACATGTTAAAAATATGTATCTGTATCTGCATCATTTCCAACTCTAGAACAACCAGTGTTTTATTGCAATAAAATGATTTACCCTGGAATTCTGAATTAACTATTCCCGCACATCTGACTGTCTGTGAGGTCTTCATCATATATGGTAGCAATAATTTACATAATACATACATACACACACACACACACACATATATATATTTATTTATATATATATATTATATACATATACATACATACATACACTATACATATATATATATATAAATATATATATATATATATATATATATAATATATATATATATATATATATATATATATATATATATATATCATAATCTATTCATGACAATCTTCCAAAACTCCCGCCATTATGCAATGCGCGTCTTCCCTTTTTTGCCTAATCAATTCCCCTTTTCAGTCCAGCCATAAAACTCTTGGCCTGCTCTCTGCCCCCGCCATTTTTACATGTTCTATGGAGCCCGGCCATACACTGGCCTTCTTATATATTCCCATCATCGACGTTTAAGCGAAGGATACTCCCCCTACGGCACCCCAGAATACCTCATAAATTTCCCTATGGATTCCCCCTCCCCCAAAAACTCTCTCTCTCTCTCTCTCTCTCTCTCTCTCTCTCTCTCTCTCTCTCTCTCTCTCTGGGTTAGTGTGTGCTTTGTAAATATTCATCTGAAAGTAATGAAAGTATGGATATAAGTTGTGGAAGTATGCATACAAGTTAATTCAATACTCATACAATTATGCGCTACGCGATACGTCAGTATGCATACAAATATGCATATATATATAATTATGAAAGTATGCATACAAGGACGGATGAAGCTTATGAAATACATTTCATGCTATACATATAGACAAGAGTTATCAGCGGTTTTCACTGAGGCATGAAAATAATTGCCTCCAAACATAGGAATATGCTTCAAAATATATACTACAAGAAATCAAGAGTTGCAGTACAATACAATTCTCTCCCTATAAGTAATAATATAACTGCTAAACAACTACATTAGCTGTCACTAATCTCTAATTGTAATATCCCTAATAATACGAAAAAACAGTCGTTAAGCAGGAAAACATAATTTTATTTAAATATTAACACAATAAACAGATAGCCGTTATAGTCACTTGTAATATATTCTGGAAAAAAAATCTATAAAAAGAACTTTATAGTCATTAAATATGCAACTGCAATATCCTTAATAACTTGAATATAAGAAGAAAATATAATATTGCTTAAAGACTGTATCAATAAATAGATATTCGTGTTTATCACCCGCAACATATTCGGAAAAAAAAATTCTATAAAAAGAACAAATCATGCGGTCATTAAATCTTCAATAATTGTAATCATCCTAATAAATTGAGTATAAGAAGAAAATATAACATTCCTTAAATATTGAAACAATAAACAGATATTCGTTATCATAACCCGAAAATATAATATAATTAGATTTTTTTAAATACTGAAAAAAAAAAAATATGGTTACCATTACCCGAAGGACATCTGTTCTTGTCATACATTCTGACATATTACAACCCACAGTCTATCCGCCTTACATTTGTTATCACAAGTGTTGTGACAATTGGTTACGTCTGTCATCTCCCATGACGTTACCGTGATTGTGACTGCTACTACCGAATTAAACACTAGAGAGAGAGAGAGAGAGAGAGAGAGAGAGTAATGATATATTTTAAAGTAATCCAGGTAATCATGAGTTCATTTACAAATAAACATATAACAGTAGCTTACTAGTCATTCTTTCTAATGACAAATAATTCTAATATTATTAAATAATATTAATACATTTTTATCTACTTGCATATTTATTAATTTATTTCTTTTTTTCTCTCTCTTTAATAAGTGGGATCTCTTCCTTATGAACTTTCTTTTACTTCCTCTTGCTTCTTCTTAATGAATACCATAATATTCTTTGGAAGCTTGAATTTCAAGTGAGTGGCCCCTTGGTTGGGCTTGTTCCATATGAATAAGTTTCACTACATAAAATAATATAATAATAATAATAATAATAATAATAATAAAATAATACATATGATACTAAGTTACGCGCTTATGCACAACCATCGAATAATAATAATAATAATAAAAATAATAATAATAATAATAATAATAATAATAATAATAATAATAATAATAATATATTAACAAATATGACACTAAGTTACGCGCTTATGCTTATGCATAATAATAATACCGTTGAATACAATGGCAGAATTCAGCGAATTAATCTTATATATTATCTTTTCTATTTTTCTTATTACTCGCTTCTCTGGCTCGGCGATATACTTCTTAATAATTGGTCAATATTCATATTGTGAGAAATTAAATAATGCTGAACGTGATATTTCACTTAGACCAGGATTTTGCTGTCAATACTGGTATTTTAGTTGGGAAAAATTCCCTATCTCTAGAATATATATAATGTTCTAAGAGGTCCACAATAATATTAAAAAGTGTTGCGAGTTCGTGTATGATTTAAAAATTTAAAATCCCCAAGGAAGGGTTCGAAAGCTTTGTAAAGGGTTTTTAGATTATACACGAACTCGCAACATTTTTTTTCTTTATTATTGTGGACCTCTTAGAACAATACTGGTATTATAAGTATAGAAACAAAAAATAAAAATCGTTACATTAGTCCATAATTAACTACTTTTCCCTTTTCCCTTATGAGTGCACTGGTATGCAAAGAAAACTCATAATCACATGAGTCAACAAAATGAAAAAGTAAATACAGGTATTATCAGTATAAATACAACAAAAGCAAAAATCGTTACATTAATCCATAATTTACTAATTTCCCCTTTCCAAATCATATAAGTGCCAACCCGAAGCCACTGGGCTAAACCAGAAGTCCCGCAAGGCGTCTGTCTGTCTGTCCGTCTGTCTGTCTGTCAGCTAATCAAGATGTTGCCAACCAGAACATCCACAGCCTCTGTGTTATTGCATCTTATCACTCTGATGGATGCAGAGAGAGATGTTGTGTCACGTGATAAAAAAAAACGGGGCATCCGTGCCATCCTTATTTGCGGCCGAGATAACCCGGAGGATATGATCTCCGAATCCACTCAGCCGTTTGTTATTTTAGCGATGGGTCCTATCGCCTTCGTCTGCAACTTCTTCTGAGACTCTTCTGCAAAGGGCATTCCACCGTCATTAAGTGGGTTTGTGCCTTTTTTTTAAGGAGGTATTTTTCTTTTAGAGAGTCTTTTTAAAAATTTATTTAATTTGACTAGCAACGATTTGAAGCAGAGTTACGAGGAGTTACAAGGATTAGGATTTCTCGAAGACTTATTTGTCCATCTTAAGAGGAGAGATCGTGCGCTCACTTATCTCTAGGAGCAGGTTTTTACTGTTCATTCACAGTGTCCTAATGGATTTGTCTAGCTTTCTTTTAAACTCTTAGAGAGAGAGAGAGAGAGAGAGATGATCGGGAGAGAGAGAGTACAGATGACGAGAGAAGAGAGATATTTTTGACTATGAGAGAGAGATATTCACCAAAACTACCACTACTATAAATATACCTATGTATATATATATATATATATATATATATATATATATATATATATATATATATATATATAATAAAATGTGTATATGTATGCATGCACGTATGTATGTATATGTATATATATACACCAGCACGAACGGCACGATAGATCAATTGATTTTTAATAATAATAATAATTATGATAATGAAATATACTTCACTCAACATTTAGACAGCAACGTTAAAAAAAAAAAGAAAAAAAAAAAAAAAAAAAAAAAAAAAAAAAAAAAAAAAAAAAACCTGAAATGCCTTCATAATACTAAGTATCACTAGAAGCCCCAAGATCCAGCTTCCAACCTCATCGCCCGTTTGAAGCCTTCGAAGGAATGCTGCCGCAGGGAACTACCGAATGTAATTAATAAGTATGCAGATGAATACCCTCCTTATTTCCATATTCTGAACCGGGTTAATCACACGTATGCATACGTAATTAGAACTCGGCAGCCTGGCCTCCTCATACATATGTATGCCGGGGGTTGGCTGAGGGATCGATACACCTCTCTCTTCCCAATGTGTAATTTTCCTAAACACATACTTTACGTGTGTGTAATTAAGTTAGTGAAATTGCATGTTTGTTTTGCTTCTCTCTCTCTCTCTCTCTCTCTCTCTCTCTCTCTCTCTCCAGAAAAACCATTCTAGTTCGAAATTACAAGTTTACCATTCCACCACATTCAAGTCATCTCCATACTCCGAAATCACCCACCGAGAAAGCTCCATACTCTGAAATCACCTACCAACAGCCGAGGAGTACATATATGTATAAGATTTTACGTCTAAACAAACATGTTTTTAAGTGTCGCTATCTCTCTCCAAAGAGCCACCGAATAACACGTAAAAACAATTCGTATTTCTCCGAAACGGTGAAGGGATATAGAGATAGAGAATGAAAGCACTTTCCTAGCAGAAACATACAGAGAGAGAGAGAGAGAGAGAGAGAGAGAGAGAGAGAGAGAGAGAGAATCGCTATCTCTCTCCAATGAGCTACCGAATAACACGTAAAAGCAATTCGTATTTCTCTGAAAAGGTAAAGGGATATAGAGATAGAGAATAAAATCACTTTCCCTACGGAAACACACACACACACACACACACACAGAAAGAGAGAGAGAGAGAGAGAGAGAGAGGAGAACGCCCACTTAATGGAAAATCCCCGCCCGAAATCTGCCATTCCCTTTCAAGCAAATATGAGTTTACATCGGATCCTCGACGAGGGGCGGCAATAAAAACAAATTGATATTTCGACAACAGACGCGTAAAGCAGACCATTCCCCCACCCCACCCCCTTTTGCCTTCTGCACTCAGGACCTTTCATTCTTTTGTCCCGCACAGCGACGAATGTGTTTGAATTTCGTTACTGAGGCCATTACCTGATCGTCATTAGTGCCTGGAAGTGGAAAAGGGGGACGGGGGTTAGGTGTATAGGGGTTACCATTCCCTTCCCCTCCCCTCCCCGCCCTTGTGGATAATGGTCCCCCTACTTTCAACAACATCCCCACCTTCCCTTTTTACTTCTCCATCTGCCCATCGAGAGAGAGAGAGAGAGAGAGAGAGAGAGAGAGAGAGAGAGGAATAGACGCTGCCTGCCCTGTGAAATGGAAATGACAAGATAATATGGATAGGAAGGAGAAGGCGGAGGAAATAGGAGAGAGAGAGAGAGAGAGAGAGATACTGGAATGGAGTGGTGATGGACGGGAAGGTCAAAGGGGAGAGAAGTGGAGGAAAGAAGAAGAAGAGGAAGAAGAAGAAGAAGAGAGGAAGACGAAAGAGAAAACGGTGGAAATGAAATAGGAAGAGAAAACGATTTCCAAACGGCCAGAAAGGAAGAGTGGAACCGAAGACTGGCAAAGCGAAGCCATCCCGAAAACAAAAACAGGGGCCGAAGCGTAGGAGCAGGGAGAAAAATCGATAAAGATAGGAAACGGCGAATGGCGAGAGATACTAGATAGCAGAGGGGGTTGAAAAGGGGAAGATGCAGAAACAAAGAGGGAAATGGCGGTGTAAAGGCCAAGAGGGGATGGAACACTGGAATAACGATAGTCCAGAAGGGGGCGCCATTAATATCATCAACAACAACGTACGAGAGAGAGAGAGAGAGAGAGAGAGAGAGAGAGAGAGAGCTATATACGCAATAACTGAAGTAACTTTTGTTTCGTCTGTATCTCTGAACTCAAAGGCAACAGACAGTGAATGAATGACGATTACTATACAATAAAAACAGACCTTCAAAAACCAATGAAAACTAGGGACGAAATTTTAGGTTTATAATAAAATAAAGAAATGGAATGTTTCTCCATTATTTCTGCAAAAGCAAAAATGTGAATTGTTCATTTAGGTTTAAGAAGAAATGAAATTAATGTAGCAATTTTGTGAATAAATGGCGACTATTAAGGAATAAAAAAAAACTTTAAAAAAGAAAAAAATTGTTTTATAATAAAAACAAAGTAAGGGACTATTTCTGCATTACATCTAAAACGCAAAATGTGAATTTTCCTTTGGGTTTAAGACGCAACGCAATAAAATGAAGCAACTTTGTTTTAGCTGCTGTACGTCTCCATCAAAAGCAACGGCCGAGTGAATGAATGATGATTATCAAAGGATAAAAAAAGACCTTGCAACAACCGTGAAAACTCGTAAAAAAAAAATCTGGTTTGCAGTAAAGTAAAAGAAGCTAATATTTATCCATTACTTCTGCAACGCAAAATGTGAATTTTCCCTTATGAACGAATAGCGATTATTAAAGAATAAAGAAAAAAAAAGTCAATACAACAACAATAAAAACTCGTAAAAAAAAATTGGTTTATAATAAAATAGAAGCTAATATTTCTCCAGTGCTTCTGCAACGCAAAATGTGAATTTTCCCTTAGGCTTAAGGCGTAACACAAAACAAATGAACGAATAGCGACTATTAAAGAATAGAGAAAAAAAGTCAATACAACAACCATGAAAACTAGTAAAAAAAATTTGGTTTATAATGAAATAAAAGACACTAATATTTCTCTATTATTTCTGCAACGCAAAATGTGAATTTTCCCTTACACCTAAGGCATAACACAAAGCAAGTGAACGAATGGCGATTATTAAAGAATAAAGAAAAAAAAGACCATACAACAACCATGAAAACTCCTAAAAAAATTCGGTTCATAACAAAATAAAAGAAGCTAATATTCATCCATTGCTTCTGCAACGCAAAACGTGAATTTTACCTTTAGCTTAAGACGTAATGCAAAACAACAGTTAGTGAACGTATGGCGATTATATATATATATATATATATATATATATATATATATATATATATATATATATTATAATAATATATATATATATATATATAAAGGAACCTTACAACACGTAAAAAAATTAAGTTATTATAAAATCAAAAAAAATAGGCGATAATATTCATCCATCGCTTCTGCAACGCAAAAAGAGCGAATTTTTCCTATAGGCTTAAGACGCAAAAACGCACTGACGCAATAGAATAAGAGCGAGAACACAGCAAAATAAAAAGTGACTGGAAGGACCTCTTCCCTCGACATGCCAAAAGGACCATGAATACCCCCTGACTCAGAGAGAGAGAGAGAGAGAGAGAGAGAGAGATAAAGCCAGACACAAAAGAGAAGCGGAGGACCCCTACGGTGCCCCCTTAACTTTAACAAGCTCTCCATCGTTGAGAAGGACCCCCCCGGACCCCATCATTATTGTAAGGGGTCGAGTGTTAGGAATCAGGTTTCGAGCCATAAAATTATTCAGGTTTTTCTTTTCTTTTATTTTCTTTTTTTTTTCTTTCTGGCCTACGTTCCTTTTTCCAGTTTTCACTCCAAAAGGCATCGCGAGGAATAATACCGCGAGAATTCTTTTGGGTTTTCCCCCTTTCTTGGGACTGGCTGTTGATATCAAGATGAAAGTGAGGTTAAATGGAGTTGAAGGAAATGTAAAGAAATAACAGCTTTTTAATTTTATATATATATATATATATATATATATATATATATATATATATATATATATATATATAGTATTTCGTCTATATTAAGTATAAAATGTATATTGTATATATATATATATATATATATATATATATATATATATCGTATATATAATCTTATACGCATCTGGAAACAAAGACTTATTAACTGCTATTTTCACTCTTCAATACATCATCATATGAAAAGCGTTCCTTTAGCTTTTGTAACCTGAAAGAACAAAACCCCATTGCACAACCACAACTTTCTACAACAGCTTAACTCGACGTTTTTATAGTCATATATAATTCCATTATCTTGAAAGGATAACGTACCTTATTTCCTCTCTTGCTGGTGGCTGTGTCGCTCTTCGGAGCTTTTAGACGTTGATAAATAATTTCCTTCGTTACTTTTTTATGTTTCTCACGTAAGATAAAATAAACGGCCGTTATCCAGACAACAGATGTGAAGTTAATAGACGCAGGGAAATCCGTGTGCAAAATAAAGCCATAAAATATACACTTCCTACCAAAGAACGTATGTTAATGCGAGTGTTACTAGATCGCTGGCTTGATAAATGGATACATGCGTATTTCAGGAATCTCCATTAATACTCGTCAAATATTCACCCGAGGGCCAATTCTTCAAATACAGACTAAAAACGAAACTAATACATTCTATGGCGGCCAAAACGGAAAGATAATTACGTAGCATTTCCTTCATTTAAAGCGTTTAAAGAACTAATATGTTGCTTATGTGCAGAATGACTACAGCGAAGTATTTTACAACGAGGATTGAAGCAATTCCAGAATGAAATATGCGCAGCCAAGCAGACATGTGAATGGCCATTATATACACCTTTAAAGAAATAGCAAAGTTATATAAAGGTAAAATTAGCGTTTATGAAGGGGCACACTCGAAAACAGACGAACATCGGGAACTCTTGCGGGGAAATATGAAAGGGAGAAAACTAATTTAGCAACAAAAGTACATAATAAACAAATAAATAAATAAATAAACATTATTCAAGCAAAGAAAATTATATACATTAAGGGGCACACATCTACCAACATAGATTATGTACCTAAAACAAATAAATAAATAAAAAAAGAGGGTCTGAATATTCGAGTAGGAGGACCATACAAACGTATAAACAAAGTCACAAACAGGATCTAAACCAATTCGCTCGAGACGTAGTTGCAGCGTAATGGCGTCTGACCCAGCAAAAAAAAAAAAAAAAAAAAAAAAAAAAAAAAAATATACATATATATATATATATATATATATATATATATATATATATATATATATATATATATATATATTATATATATTATATTATAATATATAAATAAAAAAAAATGTATCTACTGGCAAAAAACTAGCTCAAATTACAGACGCCGCTTAATGAACCACAAAACAGCAATTCCCCCAAAGAGAGAGAGAGAGAGAGGAGAGAGAGAGAGAGAGAGAGGAGAGAGAGAGAGACTCGTTGTTATGGATATTGCGTTCCACGACAACGACTCTATAATTATTTATGATTACTACGCTGGCTGCTAGAGCTCTCATTCCAAAGCTCCCTTAACCCATCCCCGGCACTGAATAATTATCGTGTCTGTTAACGTTATGGAAGGGTTATATATATAGTAGTAGTGTCAAAGTAGATAAAAAATAATCACAATAAATAATAATAAACTAGGCGTAGAATATTATCATATGAATGGGATGTCTACTCCTAAATAAATGAGATATCACCAACTAGAAAATAGTTACAAAATATTACTAACAACTATCGTGAATTTTATATCGTTTTGTAATTTTCCCATTCAGTAATCAAGTCCCACTTATTCTCATCTTTTCCGTTCCTTCTTCATTTATCTATGCCTTCAATCTTATTTATTTCCTCTCTTTTTAATTTTCCCATTCAAGAATAAGTCCATTTCCCTCCCTATTTTCTTGTGTCACTTCCATTTCCCTCTCTCTTTTCTTCTTCCTACGTCACTTATATTTCTTTCCTCTCTTTTCTTCTCCCTACGTCACTTCCGTTTCCCTCCCTCTTTTCTCCTCCCTGCGTCATTTCCATTTCACTCCCTCTTTTCATCTCCCTATGTCACATCCACTTCCATCCCTCTTTTCTTCTCCCTACGTCACTTCCATTTCCCTCCCTCTTTTCTCCTCCCTGCGTCACTTCCATTTCCCTCCCTCTTTCCTTTTTTCCTACGTCACTTCCATTTCCCTCCCTCTTTCCTTTCCTACGTCACTTCCATTTCCCTCCCTCTTTCCTTTCCTAGGTCACTTCCACTTCCCTCCCTCTTTTCTTCTCCCTACGTCACTTCCCTCAACCCATCTCCATCAAGTGGAAGAGATACTTCAGCCTATCTATTGAGTAGAGCTTCTTTCCAGTATGCTAATGACTTGTAATGTAATTATGTGGTAACTAACCTTCCTGGAACAGCGCTGGAAACCTTAAACGCCACGAAGCCAGTCTCCCTTAAGGCTACATACTCACAAAATGGCCGACGACCTGTGGTGAGAGAGAGAGAGAGAGGGGAGTGAGTGAGTGAGAGAAGTTGGTTTAGGTAATATTCATAATGACTAGATCCCGGTGGGATATAACTGTACTCTCCAGTGGGTTTCTTTATTCTCATATTATGCTTTTCTTCTTTTATTTTGCTCTAGTATTTTTTTAATGGCAATACACTTGTAGGAAAAAATGTGTCTTTCTTTTAACAAACATATGTTATAATAATGATACGATATTTTAATAACCTAGGGCATAACAACATAAGACATAGCTTCCTAAAAACTTACATTGTGTTCACAATTCAGATTTTATATACATACATTACATACATACATATCATATATTATATACCCATTTATATTTATATACATATTTGTGCGTGTAATTGTGTGCCTATACATACACAAGCATGCAAGCGCGCAGGAATATGTATACAGACAGCTATAGTATGTGTCTGTAGAAGAACTAATCTAAAAATAATACAACGTTAACATAACTGAAAAAAAGTCACTTAAGTAATATAACCACATATCTTCGTGAAACTGCTTTAACTTCGAGTGCAGTAATAACATCTTATATACATTTTATATATGTATGTACGTATGTATGCATATACATATATGCGTGTAAATGTATGTATGTTTGTGTATATAATTTATGTGTGTTTATATATAAATATATATGTATATGTATATATATATATATATATATATATATATATATATATATATATATATATATGTTGTGTGTGTGTGTGTGTGTGTGTGTGTGTGTGTGTGTGTGTGTGTGTATACAGACATACATTTATACAATATGTGAAGGTGGACTCAAAGGAAATTAAATCATTTAACTTGTTTTTCATCTCGGTTATTTTTAAATAAAAGAAACACCTTTCACTAAACCATCATCTATTTATCCCCTTTCAAGCCTTTATTACTTTAAACAAAACAAAAAACATTTCATCTCAAGAGCATCTACAGCTTTTCTCTGTTGTATTCAGTGTTGTTATATTTAACTATTCCGTGACTTAATTCTCTCATCCTACCATAATCCATTGCATTTCTAAACGGCCACACATCTGAGCATCGTACAATGAATACAAGTTGGAAGATCATGAACAATGAATGTCAATCACAATGACGACATTCAATTCGCAAATGTCTTAGCTCCAATTTACCTTCATCACCTAACTCGATGATTTTCATTTTTTAAACCCGATTCTCCAATAAAATTATTCTAAATCTCGTTACCGATCTCTGCGGTCTCTCATTCCTATCACCTACTAATAGTGAATTATCTGCTATCATCAGCTACTGCACAGTGCATTCTTCGTTGCATTTCTTCCTCTTTAGCTTCGTGCATAAGCCTCCTGGATTCTCTTACTAGTCCATCAATAAAAATAGCAAAATAGTCTACTGTGGGTGTATATAGGGCATACATGATTGTCCTGGACCTGACCCCGTTTTCTTCGAAACAAGTCGCTCTAATATTCTAGTGTTAATAATATGAGAGAGAGAGAGAGAGAGAGAGAGAGAGAGAGATGCATGTATGTATGTGTGCGTGTACATATTGGGGGTATCTATATATGTATGTATTTATCATAACTGGAGGGAGAGGGTAACATTTTATATTCAATGTAGAATATAACTAATTAATTAATGATGTAAGCATGAGAAAAATTCTAACAAACAATGACTTGAGGATAACTTCAACTGGAGAAGCGTTAGACTTCAGTAAGTAAAAAACCATTGCTTGTTAATTTAATAAAACAATCTATCAGCGTATTTACGTAGTTGCATCTATCTCTGCATTCATTTCATTACACCTTTCCATCTATTTACATTTGATTCATTGAGATGCACAATATTTTTCTTTTCTTAAGCTGCCCCAGATATTCGCAGATGCATAACAAGGTTGTAAAACTAGAAAAAAAAAAATCGACAGCCCACGTCACTTCCTCCAACGAATTTTAATTCGCTGTAAATTAAATGAGCCATGATAAGAATCGAATGTAAAAAAACCTTCAACATAAAATTCGCCTCCTTCTCCTGTCTAGCCTGAAGGCTCATAAAAAAAGCAACAAGTACGAACGCCCACGAAAGAAGTATTAAATAGCAAAACGGAATAAAGGAAGGGAGAGAGAGAAAGAGAGAGATAGAGAGAGAGAGCAGAGGGAGCTACTGACCACTGCCAACGACATCAAGAAAGAGCGAAGCCAAAACGTCTGACCGGCAGCCATCATCATCATCATCATCATATCACCATCATCATCATCTCCACCTACGTACGGCGGACGGACGGAGAACGTCTATCGATGGCGCCTCTTTCGCTCCTTGCTCCCAACCCCCCACCCACCCCCAACCCCTCCCCCTAACCCTGTCTCTCTCTCTCAGCCCTCCAACCCCCATCCCCCTCTTGTCCTCTTTTTCTTTCTTTCTTTCTCTCTCTCAGCTGACGGGAATGATGACGACGACGATGCTGATGACGCGGAAGGCCTAAATCTTGCCCCCAAGACTGCAAAGGGCGCGGACGACCTTGACCCTGAGGCCGTAAAATGCACCCATAAAGCACGCATCCCAATAAAAACTAAGCTTTCAACAACACACGATCGTTAAAAATAAAATGGCTCATAAAAATGTTAAAGTCCACAAGACGAGGGAGTCCAAACATAAAACTTTAATGTCATCGCCGGCGCGAGCCAGACCTACGCTACCCCTTGCGGTACCCCCGCCCAGCCTGCTCTTCCCTCCTCCTCCACCCCCTCCCCTCCCCTCCCCCCTATACCCCCATCATCCACTAAGTGCAAAGAAAACGGACCGACACATTCACAAAACAGGTGTCTCAAGTTAACGACCCAAACCACGTGACAATGCCATTATGCAACGGGAGTGACATCATCATGTGTGTGTGTGTGACGTCACTGTCGGAGGTTATGACGAAATGGGTAACAAAGTGACGTAAGAGGGCAGTAACCTAAGTAACGACCGTTTTACGATACATAACCGGCCTCGTAAACGTTTTATTGCACCTGGCTACCTCCCGTTTATAGAACATGGGAAGCCGGGCAAAGCGTCAATGTGACAAAAGACGAGATGATTCTGTTACGCAGATTTGTGATACAGCTGCCAAGTTTGCAAAACCTCTGTCCACCTGTAAATGGTCATTTGGAGAAAAGATGCCAATCAAGGCACACGCCGCACATCGCTGGAAAAGTGACTGGAAACTGACTGGATGAGGGAAGAGGGAGAGGTCGTGGCGTCGATGGGGGGAAAATTGGCATGACTGGTTAATGTCTCATTAATGAGTCGTTAAGCCGCTATTTACATAGCTTCCGGCTTTACGAGCAGACGACACCTCAACAACAAAGAAGGCACATCGTAAAAACAGGTGTATTGTTATGCTGGCAACAAGAGTCTAGCCCACTTTTTTTTTTTTTTTTAAAGAGGGCAAGAACTTTGAGGTGGATGACCAGTTCATTCTTCCAGTAATTTTGAAGGTGCTCGTTCAAATTCAGACAAATTTAGGTTTTTTCTGTTTTTTATACTTTTGTATTTGTATTTTTTTTTTATTTTAAGCAATTATTACTCATGAATTTTACTACCAACACTAATCTACAAATGGAGGTTCCTATGCTTAATGTTAATAGGATTTTACTAGGCCTTTTATTTTCAATTGATTAAAAAAATAATCCTTCATTAAAACTCACAAATCATTTAACATCCATATTCAAATCCCTTCGTCTTTCAGCAATTGAGCAACCTATTATTCTTCGTCGAAAATAATGAGTGATTGGCCCATTCATATACAACAATTAAAGGCCATCTTTTCTCAATACATATTCAGAGCAACAATAAAAACTTCTCTGAGAATAATTGGAGAGAGAGAGAAAAAATAAAAGGGGGGTGTAAAAATAACCACAACCCCCTGGCACTATCGACACGGTGCCATAATCCACTAAAGCCACAGAGATAACAAAATAATAATAATAAAAAAAATGAATTGTCCTGCAGGGAAATAAGTGGGGAAATATAGATACATATTTATCCAAGTACCGTGAAACGAGAGCAGAAGATGCTGGTAAGTTAAGCACTTATCAATTGTTTATGATCACGCAGTCTTGAAAAGGGGAATTACAATTGGTTAGGAGGTGATTTAGTGGCAGTAAGAGGTTCGTTTACGGCAGTTTGAGCGTCGGCGGCGAGGTCTTACGACCGAGTGTCTGCTCTAACTGCTGGGGGACTCCCTGGAGGAGGAGGAGGAGGAGGAGGAGGAGGAGGAGGAGGAGGAGGAGGAGGAGGAAGTGGAGGATGAGTAAGAGGAGGAGGAGGAGGAGGAGGAGGAGGATAGTGCAGGAGCAGCAACAGAAAGAAAGTCAAAAATGGGAAAATGGACAAAAGCTTTAATACCAGGGCCCCTGGAGGAGGAGGAGGAGGAGGAGGAGGAGGAGGAGGAGGAGGAGGAGGAGGATGAGGTAGTGCAGGAGCAGCAACAGAAAGAAAGTCGAAAATGGGAAACTGGACAAAAGCTTTAATACCAGGGCTCCTGGAGGAGGAGGAGGAGGAGGAGGAGGAGGAGGAGGAGGAGGAGGAGGAGGAGGTGGTGGTGGTGAGGTGAAGGAGGAGGAGGAGGAGGAGGAGGAGGAGGAGGAGGAGGAGGAGGTGCAAGAGCAGCAGCAGCAACAGGAAGAAAGTCGAGAATACGAAAATATGCAAAAGCAATAATTCCATACAGAGAAGAATTGGAAAAAGCCCTCTGGTGCTATTGACTCAATAGCCATCAGCCGCCAAGTCGTGTCATCCCAGTAAGAGAGACGTGTAATTAACGAAGAAGCAGAATGCGCCTCTGCTCGTTTTCCCAATTCTTTCTCCGAGTTTCTATCACGTCGAGGCCAAAAGTAAATAAAGGCTCATTAGTGACTCCTCCGCCCCTCGGACTGCTTTTACGGCTGCTAATGATAATGTGTGTGGAGAGAGGTCTCCTTCTCCTACGGAGTTTCCGGCATCTTAAAAACTTCCTGTTATCGAAAACAAACAAAAGACTGTTGCAGACATATAATCAACCTTTTTTTTATCTTTTTCCTACGCTAATTTCCTTTCACACGCTGCTCTCTGCTTCTATACAGCGCAATGTTGCAAGACACGGCTGAGAACAATATCTTGAAAAAAACAGGACTGCGCATTTGCACGTTCCCTAATGCCATTGCAAAACTATGAATAAAATATCGAGGCGAGAAGATTTCTTAAAAGATTATCGCGAAGCTGTAATATTCATTTACTCAAAAGAATAAAATGACTTCTGAAGATGACGTGTCGTCTTGAAGTTCTTGAAGACTTCAAGTGACTTGTCAGAAACGAATACTTGAATAGCTGTAAAAATCACTGACAGATACATTAAGCATTAAGTTTTATGCAAATTACTAATCTTCAGTCTATTCAGATACAGCTTTCACGAGACGGAAGGCACTTAATCCCGATTAATTCTAGAGATATAAAATAAGGTGACAAAAAATGGTATGTGACAGTAACAATAGCAGAGAAATTAAGCCGCAGATATAAACAGGCAATACTGATTTGGTGATGAAATCAAGACTCATATTACCAGATTGAAAGCAGGAAAGTTTACGAATTACTTTGCACAGTTCTAGAAATATAATATATGGGGAAAATCGCATGTGACAATAACAATAGTAGAGAAATTAAGACGTAGATATAATACATGCAATATTGATGGTTATAAATGCAAGGTTCATACTATCAGATTGAATTCAGGTTTATTGATTACTTCCACGGATGATTCTAGATATAACGAAGAAAAAATAGCATTTGACTACAACAATAGTAGAGATACTAAGACGTGGATATAAAGAGGCAATACTAATTTGGTGATGAAATCAACGTTCGTATTACCAGATTGAAATCAGAAGGCTCATTGATTATTTGCAGTTAAACGATGATAGTCCCGTCAATATCAAACATAAATGGTATACCATGAGGTTTACGGAAAAGAAAGGCAAACCAGGCTATAATCAGAAGCCTGTCTGGCGTCTGTTCAGCAAAAACAGACCAAAATAAAAGGAGAAATAGTACATCCAGACGATACAAAAAACGCAGTTGCAAACGTCTTGCAAAATGCTGCAGATTTCCCCCCAAACACCCCGTTCTCTTTACTTCCCAGTCAATTTTCCCATTACGCAATGGGGTCTCTTCGAGGTGGGAGGGTCGAAAAAAGGGGGCGTGGTGGGCAGGAGGGGTTAAAATTTTTCAAGGGAGGGGCTTGTGGAGGAGAGGAGGAGCATGAGGAAATGAGAAACGGTTTTTCATAATGAGGGTCGGGTTTGAGAAACGGCCGGTGGGCTCTCAAAGGAAGATGCACACAGGCCCACCACGAGCCAGGTTCGAAGATAGGTAACTTGCAAGCATATAGTAGTACGTACGCCCTGCTCTCTCTCTCTCTCTCTCTCTCTCTCTCTCTCTCTCTCTCTCTCTCTCTCTCTCTCTTGCAATGTTGCTAAGTATTCTTCAGAAGATTTGCTTTACATGTCATCAAAAATAAATGCAACATATCTAAGGGTCTGGCATTACTCACTTCAAAATTACCCAGAAATGAATATCCACTGATTTGTTATGATTGACGAGTGTTCCTGGTTTGCTACTAATTCCGTGAGGATGGTTCAGCAGCCAAGTCGAATGAAGGTTTCGTCGAGATTGCAATATTTTACAGTGCTTACTATGACTGAAGCTTCGAAAGCATAATCAACATCAAACTTCATTAGCTTATGGATTCTGCGCTTGAACAACAAAACCTAATCAAAAACAAACACGGTCTCTAGATATTTTTTCAAATATTAATGATTAACATTTAAATACTTTTACAAACACCCAAGGTTACTCCTCTAACACGTGAAGTTCTTTAAAAAAAAAAATTAAAAGAACCAAGGGTAAAAACAAAAACAACTTTTTAAAAAGTTTGGATATGCTCGTGGAAACCATGGAAATATAATCTACATTGGGAATAACATAAAAGGTAAAGAGGCACCGTCTATAGATCTATCTATCTATCTGTCATAAAAGGTAAGAGGCTCCCATTTATAAATCTATCTATCCGTCTATTTATCTATCTATCAGTGGACGTAAATAATTATTTTCAAATCATTCATAAGTGACCTTATCGCCTTACACCCTTAGCCTTTGGCGTTGGGTCAAGATATCTGGTCGACTACGGGACTGAGTCATGGACAAGATAAGGACCGTCGCCTTCAGGATAAGTACCACCTCCGGGAGGAGTAGAAGGTGCTGAGGAACCCAGCCCAAATTTCAGCAAAACCGGAACTTGGCACTGTTATTAAACTCTAGAGGATAATCTTCTCTATATAAGCAAAATTGAAGTTAAAAGAAAATTATACAGATTAATGATCTCAGGGGAGGAATGGAAAGTATCAGTAATAAAAAAACCTTATTGACTGTAAGGAAAATTTTAGTTCTGTAACTGAAGTTTTGTACAGCCGAAAGAAATTTTAGATTATTTGTGTGTTAGCTGATTTTATCAGGTCGTAAGACACTGGGATAAGTTTTTTTTTTTTTTTTCCCTATTTATGTTTCTTTGTATGTTTAATAATTGCATTCATATGAATAAAGTTTTGAATGAATTTGAATGAAAGGTAGTTCGTGTAAAGTATTTTGAAAACCAATGCTTCTGAGTTAAAAATGTAATAGCCGTTCTTTGCCTTACCAAAGACATTTCTATTTATGATATTTTCGAATAGTTCATCTCTATGAAATTAGATTCCCTTTATTGCCAGTAGAATGAGTTGGAATTCTACATTCCTTCCTACATATGGGATATGTGCATTAAAATATTCTTTTCGATCCTAAACACAAAAATACCTTGTGGATACATATGTACTTAATGCACAGGTAAAGTTACGTGTATATTTATTGGAAATAAATTCATTAGTGAAGCAAGATTTATTTACTGTGGTCCTTTTAACATAAGTACGAAATATCAATTTATAACGAATACTGCCTCCGAGAAGTCCAATAATCTGATAAGCTGGTGATAATTTTCAAATTCATGGCAAATATCTCTTGAACAGCAGTATATAATATATAGTATATAATATATATATAATAGGCAATACACCACTGATAATTGATTCAAGACACTAGATAATTTCTCAAGTACAAATATGTAAATAAGTGAATAAATCTAACAAAAAAGTCGGTGTAGAAACCTAAATACAAACGGAAAGGAGTTCTGACTAGTCTGCTCCTTTAGA
This sequence comes from Macrobrachium nipponense, assembly GCF_015104395.2. Classification (NCBI taxonomy): domain Eukaryota; kingdom Metazoa; phylum Arthropoda; class Malacostraca; order Decapoda; family Palaemonidae; genus Macrobrachium; species Macrobrachium nipponense. The sequence continues at coordinate 110,805,929 of NC_087203.1, read as the reverse complement.
AAAATCCTTATCAATACTCAATCAGGATTTCTCTTAGTTATCACAAAATACAAAATAAATAACATCTTCCTGATACTGAAAAATATTTTTACTCTCTTTTACCTAACGTCAAGGGCATTCCTTTTTGCTTAGAGCAACTAAGAATTTCTGAAGCCAGCAAAGAAATTCCTAAGCAAGGGAACTATTTCATAAGCATTATCACGTCAAACTTCTGTGATATTTCATATTACGGAACATTTTGTAATTAATAAAAGAAATTTAGGCAGGTAACATCACCTCGTTAACTCTGTAAACGTAAGTTTTAAAAGTCATCATTTATTTTGGCCAGGATTCTTTCTATTTGTCATTCTTTAACAAATGAAAAACGAACATATTACTTTGATTATTTTGCCATGATGGATTCTTTTATATTGTCATTCTTTAACAAACGAAAAAACGACATTTACTTTGATTATGCCTGGTGGATTTTTTTTATTGTCCATTCCTTTAACCAAATGAAAAACGACCTATTACTTTGATTATTTTGCATGGTGATTTTCCTTTTTTAAATCATTCTTTAATTCAAATGAAAAACGAAAAATTAATTCCTTTGATTATTTTGCCCATGGTGATCTTTTTTATTGTCATTCTTTCTTAAACAAAAACGACCATATACTTTTGATTATTTTTGCCATGGTTTGGATTCTTTTTTATTGTCATTCTTTAACAAATGAAAAACGACATATTACTTTGATTCTCTTCACTCTTCTCCTTTTCTATTCCATATTGAATTAACAACGTTAACACATCAAATTTAACACACACAATTATTTATCGAATCATAATAACCGCATGGATCAAGAGTCAAGTTTCATCAACTGAAATTACCAATTGGCTTATACAGACCGCTTTGTCAAAAGTAATTTCTTAATCACTCAAGCACGGAGTTTAATTTACAGCAACTGCTTCCTTGATGACAGTTATAGTGCTGGATTAACTGTAAGTGATTCACATGCAATATTCATTTCCTCTCATTCTCAAATTAATTCATAATTAGCTTCAATCTTATTAATCGTTCAATGTTGAATGCAGAATTTCACACAATACTATTTCTAAATACAAATGAATTATTAATTACTTCCATGCTAAGTGTAGTTGATTATTATCAATCACTAGCAACAATAGTAAGGGTTGACAACACTCATTGTTTGTTTATCAGTTCACAGATAACAGCTGATAATATAGAGCTTATTAGAACAGCTATCATGAGTTCTTTGTTCTTTAAATATGTTTAAAATATTTCCCACTAATTCACACATAATTGATTGACAACATTTGTTCACTAATTCGCACTGGTTCTGATTCCTCAATTCAACGTTGAGTATCTTAACTTATAAGGCGTCTACTTGTGAAAATGGCCTGAGATCATCCATACACACCGATCGGAAATATTAAAGGTTTATTACATTTGTACACAAAACTGATCAACAATCACACTCACTTGTTTACCAAAAAGTAACTTGTTAAAACAAATAAAGTAAATAAATGCGAAGAAGAGACAAATGAACTACAATCAACGTTAGCAGTGTAGTTATTCTGTATTTAACCGATAAAAAAAAAAAAAAACCATCAACATAACAAATCAAGTCATTCAAGGTCATTGGGGACTTGACAGAAAGTCCATTATAAAATTCACTCTAGCTTTTTCATCACAGCAAAAACAACAACTGAGTAACTCAAAGTTTCAGTCTGAGTACAATAGCTATTCCCATTGCTCTGTAAATACAAAACCCATTTAACATGAATCCAAAATTCAGCAAAAAAAAAAAAAAAAAAAAAAAAAAAAAAAAAAAAAAAAAAGCAACACCAAACTCTCTCTCTCTCTCTCTCTCTCTCTCTCTCTCTCTCTCTCTCTCTCTCTCTCTCTATATATATATATATATATATATATATATATATATATATATATATATATATACACATATATATAATATATAATATATATATATATATATAGTATTATATATATATATAGTATATATATATCTATATCTAATATAATTATATATATATATATATATAATATATTGTTTATATATTATATACATATTTATATCTATATATTATATAAAAATATAGATATATAATTTATATAGATATATATATATACTATATATTTAATATATATAATATATATATTAATATATACTATATATATATATATACATGTGTGTGTGGCTATATATATATATATATATATATATAATATATATTATATAGGAGAAGAGGAGAGAGAGGAAGAGAGAGAGAGGAGAGAGAAGAGAGAGAGAGAGAGGAGGTTTGGTTGTTGCTTCTTTTTTTTTTTTTTTGCTGAATAGGATTCATGATAATGGATTTATTTACAGGCAATGGGAATAGCCTGATTAACTTAAATAAAAACTTGATGTTACCAATTACTATTACTTAAACTGAAACTTTATATATATATATAATATTATAATATATATATATATATATATATATATATATATAGATATATATATGTATATAATGATTCCCCAGACGGCACTGATTCCATCTGTTCCTCTCATTCATACAGTTTACACTACAAGATTAAATAGTGCTTACTGTAGCTTGATACGTTTTCATTGGTCACTACCATCAATTTACCAAAATGGAGATGATTTCAAGTGAATTCCCTCCATTTTGAACTAAAACCGACACAAGATAAATTTCGTAACGGACAAATTAACAAAAACATAGCTGGAATTACAACTGTATCTGTCTTGATCATTTACTGAATTGGTGAACATCCAAGAATAAAGTAAATAATAAATACGCTTTAAATAAGGAACTGCTTCTCATATTTTATTTGTTTCCTACTTACCGACTCCTAACATCAAAGGCAATGGACTGATGTACGCATAAATAACAAAATATCTATATTTCCTCGAAGAATCTTCGCGTTATCTACACAAAACACTGCAGCCGTTATTAGAAGAGAAATGGATTAACGACAAAAAAGACCCCGTTATTCATCATATCTTTTGTTGTCCGAGTGACGTTTATTACAGGACACAAAGACATCAGGATATCAGTTCTAACCACCAAGAGCTATTATACGAGAGAGAGAGAGAGAGAGAGAGAGAGAGAGAGAGAGAGAGAGTAGAGAAAAAAAGAGAGAGGTTAGGAATCTGGCCTGACATATCTGGTGTATGTCAGCCCAAACACCATTGTCAAATATATAAATAAATAAATCTATTAATAAATATTTAAATACATAAATAAAGAAATAAACAAATAAAATAATAAATAAATATATGAATCAAACTAATAGATAAATAAAAAAATAAGCAAATGAATAAATAAAGGAATATATAAATGTGAAGTAAACGCACCTCAAGATTCAGAGAAAATTGGCAGGCAGAAATGAACATCACATTGATAAATACATAACTATAAAAAGATAATTAAATACAAATACAAATAAACGATATATGAAATATAGTATTTTAATTAAAACCTAATAATAATAAATAAATAAATAAATAAATAAATAAATAAATAACATACATATAAATGTACAGTGAATGGAAATCAAGATTCAGAGAACTAAACATCACATTAATAAATATATAAATACATAAACGTAAACAAATACATAAACAAATAAACAATAAATAAATTGATAAATAAATATATAATAATAAACTAATAAATAAAAAAAAATAAAAAAATAAACAAACGAATATATAAATGTAAACGTCAATGGATGTCAAGATTCAGAGAAAATGGCCAGGCAGGAATAAACATCACATTCATAAATATATAAATAGCATAAAACAAATAAACAAAGTGATATGATAATATAATTATATTATATATATATTATATATAATCATATATATATAAATGCAAATAAATATATATTTCAAACGCTAATAAATAAATAAAAGAATATACAAATGTAAAGTGAATGGCCCTCAAGATTCAAGATTCAAGAGAAAATTGCCAGGTGGCATGGGAATAACATCACATACCCCGCAAATATTCCAATCGTGTTCTTTGTCGGCAAAAACAGCCTCTGTGGCGGAAAACTAAAAATAACTGTATCCTAATTGCTGTTTATGGTCGTTCCTTGGACAGTTAGTCCAAATGCTATTGGCTTTGAAGCCCGTGTATTTATAGTTTGCGTGGATACACTGAATATTCTGTGAGCATACATCAATCTCACGAATGTCCAAGTATAATTGTCTAATATAATGTATATAATGCATAAATGCAAACATTAAATAATAATTTAATAATATATAATATATATAGATATATAATATATTAATATTAATATTAGATATATTCTATATAATTATATATATAATGTATGGTGTGTTATTTTTTTATACAATATTACTTTTGAAAGAAACCACTCCATATAATCAATAAAATAATAATAATAATAATAATATAAAAATAATAATAATAAATGACAAAGCTTGGAGGAAATACGAGTATAATTGTCCAAATCACCTTTGAAATCGTCATCACTGTAGGCAAAAAGAAGCATATTGCTGGAAGTGGACATAAAAAAAAATCAATAAATAAATGAAAAAGAAAGCCACCACGAAATTACACAGACCATAAGGCTTTCTGACATTTTGATGGAACTTATCAGCTGAGCGTGACTCCAATTGAAGCCTCCGTAAAGAGAGACAAAGGAGATTCGACTTCGAAGGAACGCTCCTTGTTTATGCTTGGGGTGTTGGGGTGTAGGATGCGGGGTTGGGGGGTTGGGTTGGGGTGAGATGGCTAAGGGATGAAGTTGTTGGCAGTCCCTGGGGGATGAGGGGGTAGGTGAAAGGGGGGGATACCACACACTAGGAGAAAGAGAACGGGAAATCGCATGGAAGTGAGGAGGAGGAGGAGGAGAAAAGGGAAGAGGCTGAGAAGGGGGGGGGAAAGGAGAGGGTAGTAGTGGGGGTTGGGGGGGGGAGATGGAGGGTTGATTATGGTCCTAGAGTGAGGGAGAACGACGGCTTTCGGGGAATGGGAAGAGTATGCTAAAATGGAGAGTCAGGAAGGTGGTGAATCGGGAGAAAAGGTGGTACGAGGAGATGGAAGAGGAGGAAATCTTATTATAAAGCGATGAAGAAGGCGAAAAGGAAAGGACAAATGTCAAGAGAGAGAGAGAGAGAGAGAGAGAGAGAGAGAGAGAGAGAGAGAGAGAGAGAGAGAGATTCAACCGATGATCTTTTGTAACAATGGCCACAAAAACAAGAAAAACATCATTCATGTATAAAATAAACACCATAAATAAATGTATTTAAAAGGTATAAGATTTCTTCTGAGCTAACTACTGCCAGGTTTATTCCTTCTAAAAGTGTATTGAAGATTAGTAAGCACATCAATCCCCATATCAGGTTTTCTTCTTAAATGACTAAAGCTAAAAGGAAAGCGATAAAGCGAAGAAATCAAATACAAACAGACGGAAAACGTTGGTTAATAGATGACGTCACGTAGCAAGTATATGACCGAAGACCGTCTAGTTTTTAAAAAGAGTCCGGACGAATCAAAGAGAAGAAGAGAGAGAGAGAGAGAGAGAGAGAGAGAGAGAGAGAGAGATACAATGTTCACTTTTGAAAGACTAGACGAAGCTAAACTCAATCTATAAATAAAAAAATAAAAAAAATATCGAAAATCGCCAGGAAACTAATCAAAACTGAGTTCAAATCTAAAGAGGAGAGAGCAGAGAGAGAGAGAGAGAGAGAGAGAGAGAGAGAGAGAGAGATACAATGTTCACATTTGAAAGAATAATAACACGAGTATGGCCCCTCATTTCGTGCGAAGCAATATCCTCAATTTCGTAAAGCAACTACAGCTATTTCTCTAGAAGTTTCAACCTGAAATGGAGAACCTAAGCTTCCTTTCGTAATTGTTGTAATAATCAAAAGTGTAGTTCAATCCAAAAGGCATCTTAGACATCTGTAATGATTTCTTAACCGTGGTGAGTCATCACAATGTCAACAAAACACGCAAATAGGTTGCTTAAGACATGGCAAAAACAAGTTTTCCTTGAGAGAGGGAATAATGATGAAATGCTATTTGGAACACACGTATAAAAAAGAAAAAAGAAGCACAATTTTATATCACTTATATATATATATATATATATATATATATATATATATATATATATTTATATATATACACATATAACAAATATATATACATATATGTATATATACATATATACATATATAAATTCTATAATAATAAACACACCAAATATAAATATGAATTTTATTCATATATATATAAATATATACATATATAAATTCTATAATAATAAAACACACCATATAAATATGAATTTTATTCATGTATATCTATTATATATATATATATATATATATATATATATATATATATATATATTTTTTTTTTATTCATATATATAGAGGGTGTATAGCTCACGTTGTGGGTATATGAATGCGTGAACATCATTTATACCGATACGTATGCATAAATAAATCCACACGTACAAGTCATGTATACAGAATGCCCTAAGCATGAAGGGTCTGTTGAATCAGAAGAACGGTGAACTTTTAATCAGAGATTCACCGCAGATGGTAGATATAAATGAACAACACTAAAAGAAAATATGATTGATTATGACGTTAGGAAAGTAGGAACCACGAAGATAGTGTAGAGAGGAAGGTTGACGAACCAAGGAATTCCTGGAGGAGAGCTTCAGATGATTAAGTCTTAAACAATAATGTTAATCTGTGGAATAAAGTCTACACTTCTGTTGAATCGTGATGATCAATATCAATAAGAGAAAGAACGAACTAGTGAGAGAGAGAGAGAGAGAGGAGAGAGAGAGAGAGAGAGAGAATTTTGTTGAATTGTGATTCGACAGGAGAACTAACGGCATAGTGGAACACACACACACACAGAAGAGAGAGAGAGAGTGAGAGAGTGAATTTTGCTGAATTATGATGATCAATGAAAGAAATGATTAACGAATGAGAGAGAGAGAATTTTGTTAAATTATGATTCGACAGGAGAACTAACGGCCATGGTGGAAGAGAAAAGAGAGAGAGAGAGAGAGAGAGAGAGAGAGAGAGAGAGAGAGAGAGAGAGAGAAAGTTCCTTCCTTCTCGGCGCATTTCGTCTTTTCTTCCCTTCTGAAATCGACACAAGAAGGACGCTAAGACGACGACTCTATTTAGCACGAGGCCTAACCCGTAGGTTTTCGGGTGTCTCTCTGTAGGGAACCTAACTTCACCCGTTGTTTGTCGTTTCCTGCTTCTCCCGAATTTCTTATTTCCTTCTCTCTCTCTTTTTTGTTACGTGTCAGTATCCTTCGCCAGCTTTTCATCTCCGCTTCGGACGCATCCACTGACGGAAAGGAAGGTTCGGGGCGAAATTGGAAACAAATAGAGCCGATGTTCAGATGTTTCAAAGCAGACAGGCAGAAGGCATTCCACCAAAGAGATGTCCTTTTTTTCTCTCTCGTTTTTTCTTAAAGATTCACAGACGCGTTCTTATTAGAAACGCCATTAGGAAGCGCTAATCAATACCTGTAAGCAGGAGGAGTCTTGAAGGGAGAAACCCGTTCTGAAATCACCGCCTCGTATATTAAGTGTGGTGGAATACACACAAAGAAAATAAGCAAGCTCATTCTTATTGATTACATTTACGACTATTCCACCAGTCAGAAAGCGCCTCTTCATAATGGGGGTTTGGCTGGGGTCTGGGGAAAGGGGTTGGGGGTGGTAGGGAAGGGAGAATGGGGAGATGGGTTATCTTCAAGGGTACTGGTACTTTGGGGGGGTTCAGGATACAGGGGTTTAGGGGGACTCGGGCCTCCGTGGGAGAGTGAGCTGGTCCGTCCACTGGAGGAGAGATGTTACTGGAGAAAGCGAACGAGAGAGAGAGAGAGAGAGAGGAGAGAGAGAGAGAGAGAGAGAGAGAGAGAGACTCTGGACCACTGCTAAGACGTAGTAGAAAATACATAAAAGTTCCATCGAGCATCAAGTTTCACTTTATCTTGTACCAATCACATTCTTATGAAAATGTATGACAAACCAATGACGAAGTAAACATGCACATGCGAAAACAAACAGAAAAAAGAAACTTAATCTAATTTACTCTGGGAAATAAAGCAAACAGGCGTCTGTTCAAGACCTATTTCCCCAAAAGCAGTCATTATCTTGTGGTTGCAAACGGATGCGAAGTCTATTAATGAAAGTAAGTACTAAGACACACACACACCCACACACACACAGCTTTTCGTTACTCTTACGAGGCAAAGATGACCATCTGCTCAAACTTGAGAGACCCGGACGTAAATATTATGACGAGAGAGAGAGAGGCGAGATGAGAGAACCGAGAGAGAGAGAGAGAGAGAGAGAGAGAGAGCTTTATCTACCATAGCTGGTCATTCCATCTAACGCACGTTGGCCCGCTATAGGGAGCCAAGAGTATATATATATATATATATATATATATATATATATCTATATATATTGTGTGTGTATATATATATATATATATATATATATATGGCTATATATATTATTTATGTGAGACAGAGTGAGAGATCCTGACTATAATAAATATATATCTACTATATATATATTATAGGTATATATATATATTTGTGTGAGAGAGAGAGAGAGAGAAAGAGAGAGAGAGAGCGGATTAAAAAAAAATTCTGTCCTTCTTCCAAACACCAGCCTCTTAACCACTTCTCATTTTTTCAAAGCATACCCTATGTCCAGGTGCATTCATCTTTTTTTTTTTTTTTTTTTTTTTTTTTTTAAACTATTTTTTTCCGCTTGTGTTTTTTGCGAGCCTTCTGCCCACATGGCTTTTCCGTGCGAATTTGGGGTCATAAAACAATTTCGCGGACGCTGGTCACTTCGCCCAGCAAGAAGGAAGCAGAGTCCCATAGGCCTATAGCCTAGGCCGACTGCGCCTATCCTTACTTAGCCTTCCACCTTTCCTCTTCATGCATAATAAAACGACATTTCATAGAGAGCGAGAGAGACTGAGTAGGCAAAACAGAGGTAGAATTTTTTTTTCTTTTTTTGCATCTTTTGAATAACCATGAAGCGCTCGTTTTTGCGGCCATATATAAATAAAACCTAAGGTTAAAATGAAACGTATATTACTCTCTCAGGCCCAGGAGATTTTTCAAAGTCAGTTTACCAACAGCAGTGGAAGCAGTGATACGAGCTTTTCCAAAAAGTGATATCAGAGCTAAGTATTATTTTTATATCAGTAATGCATAACCTACTATTTTTTTTAAAGTGATTATCTATCAGTAGATTACGAAATGTGATCGAAGTCTTGAAAAACCTTCCGCGCAAAAGTGTTAAAATGAATTTCCTTCGCGAATTAAATTCTGATAAGTAAAAAAAATTCTTAATTCTATTAAATAAAAAGAAAGGGGGTGGAGGGGGTGGGAAGAAAGATTATAAACATGCATGAAAAAGGCGCCCCGTGTAGCTACCACGAAAATAAGGCCGCAACGCCCGAAAAACAGGCGAGCCTAATATATTATGCATGGGCCCAACTTTTTGCATACTTAAGTAGATGCAAACGAGTTTTTTTTCTCTCTCTCTTTCTTCTGCCCAGGCCCAGCATGGCCGTCGGTTTGGGTAAGAGGAGGATGATGAGGAGGGGGAGGAGGTAAGAGGGAGAGGAAAAAGTCGAGGAGAAAAGATAATGCAAATAAGTTGTCTTATTTTTTCTTATTTCTACTCATTTTCACTTCTTAGTGTTGGAGGGAGAGTCATACTCGACTTGATAAAGAAATGTTTTCCAGATTTCTGGAATCATTCTTGTCAGTGAATTTTCAATTGCTTTTCTCTTTTTGTTTCATTTCTATCAATGATTGAGTGAGCAGCCAAATACAGGCACCATCAATACGAAGAATACCAGGATACGCGGAATATGAGACGAAGTGATAATCTGATTGATATAATCGTGAGGAAATAGACAAAATCACAACAATGGGCTAAAATAGCCTTCAATATAATTACTAATTTACTTAGGTGCTATCCTTCAAGTGATTTACTTTTTCAAGAACACGAACAAAGTAGTTATTACTTTTTTTAAAGAACACGAACAAAGTAGTTATAAGTTAATAAACGGGCAGGCAGATACAGACATATATATATATATATATATATATATATACTATATATATATATATACATATATATATATATATATATGTTTTTGTTTATTACAGTTTGTATATATATATATATATATATATATATATATATATATATATATATATATATATATATATAAACTGTAAACAAACAAAAAACAAAGGCAAAACTATTTATGATTTATTTTTATGCTACATCAGATAAACTCAAGTTATGTATCTTTAACGTAAGATAATAATAAACAAAGCTATTAAATTCGTTTTAAATTCTTGTACCCGAGAGAGAGAGAGAGAATAGAGAGAGAGAGAGAGAGAGAGATGGAGGAGGAAGGGAGGAGAGAGGAGAGAGAGAGAGAGAGAGAGAGAGAGAGACGAGAGAGAAGTCTGGTTCTAGCTATTGCCAAAGGTCAGGGGTATCTGGCTATTTTTGCCACTACACCTCTGTGCACTATCGTAAATCTAATAAAAAAGAATATGTGGAATCTGCTTTTATGTTTCACACGATGAGAGAGAGGGCTTTTTAAATTACCCACTCATATGTATGCATGCATACAATAATATATATATATATATATATATATATATATATATATATATATATGTATATTTATATTATATGTGTAGATACACACACACATGTATATATATATTACTATATATAATATATATATATTATATATATATATATGTATATATAGTATATATATTATCTATATATATATATATATAATATTCCATATTTATATATATATAGTATATGCATATATACATATACACATAATCATAAGTCAACTAACATCCGGTGAAATTTACACTTGTACTGGATAGGGTTTGGTTAAATTCAAATTCATAAAAGGCGCGCGAAAACCACATATTCTATTGAAAACTTTTTTAATTTTGTTTTTATGTGACAAACAAGCATTTTCTATTGCTAGATTATATTCTTTTTAATATTTATTATAAGAATATTCTCTTCTATTGCATCTAATTCTTTCATTTGATAAAAAATTCGGTACGTATTCATGCTTTTAACGTTCACGTTATAAAATATCATATACGCAATGTATCCCAACCCAACAATCATTTCCAGTGTCTTCACGAATACGTATTTACTGACTTACAGTCAGTGTAAACACACACACACACACACTCAAAAGCACACACATATATATATACATACATATACATATGAGTATATAGTATAGTAGTTATATATATATATATATATATATATATATTATAGTCCTGTTAGTAATTATATTATTAATGTTCAGAATAATTGTGAGTGATAAATATATATATATATATATATATATATATATTATATATATATCATATATATATATATATGTAGTTGTGTTCACAATTACATTCCAACAGCATTTACCAATCATCAATTCGCTTATATTTTGAACTCTATAAAAAATCCCCACGTACTTTCACAAACTTAGCCTTTACACACAATCAACCAGAACATCATAAATCAGAAAGAAAACGGCGAGAAGAAGAAAAAAAAACAAAGCAACAACAACAATCATTCTCAACAACCAAGAAATAAAGCAAAGGAAGGAAAAGCGAGAGGCTGAGAAGGGGAAAGAAGGGAGCATCTTGAAAGTTGATGGAAGGAATGGGGACCCAAAAACTTTTTCTTTGAGGAGTGGGGGGGTCGGTCCCACCCGCCCCGCGCCAATCCGCCCGCCCCCCCATAGCCCCCCCATAGAAAGAAAACTTGCATCGACGGCGCTCGCCACAAAAGAGAATGGGTCAGGCATACTGAACTACAGCAGCCGCCACCCTGATGCAATGGACGGATTCTCTCGCAAATGGATTCCATTTGAAACGACGGTGTATTATTCAATGAGCAGCTGATTAGGACGACCCTCGATTTTTTCTTTCTGGTCAGGAATGATAGACGGTTAAGAGAATATGATGATATGGGGGAGGCGCGCATGCGCGTCCCCGCCAGCCCTCACTTCTCTCTCTCTCTCTCTCTCCTCTCTCTCTCAGCCACAGGATGTATTGATCCAGGAGCCACGAAGGCTTGTTGCGTACGTGTGTTCGGACGACTCGTGACGTCACACGCCCTCCACACGAGCGCTGTTCTTGCGTTTTTATTCAGCGTAATTATACTGGATTAGCTCATCGTGACGTTTTAGGTGTTCTTTCATCTGGCACTTCGCGTACTTGATGAGAGCTGGCTTTATTAAGAACGCCGAGGCCGCTTCCAGTCCTCGGGATGCGAACGCGGGGAAATGGGAAGGCGAGTGTTGAAAGAAAATGAGTCTGCCAGGGAAGCCTCAACTCCTGCCAGACTTTCTTATTCTGGCGGGAATCTTTTCCTTAACAAATAGACTCGCACCGAGCACCTCTACCTCTTCGGTCATGCTCAGATTAATGCCCGGCTATGGCCTCTACTCATTTCGAGGCCAGTTTCTCCAATTAAACGCGTCTACGACGGTCAAAATCGTCATTTTAACGGGGAAAGAAGTACCCCGTTGCTTTTTGACATCCAGGAACAGCCTATTTAACGCTGACCGAGAATTCAAAGAAGCTCTCCCTAATATGTTTCCATGCTCGGTCGATTAAAGAATATGGGAAGACGAGGCGGCGGGAGGTCCTAGGGACGAGAATGCCCCGGAGAGGCCCGACGTTCTCGTCCTTACGCGTGGTCCCACGCCGTTTTTTCGGAGGTCCCATCCTTGCTAATAGAATGGCTCCTGGCCGTGCCGAGGGCCGGAGGAGGCCCCCAGGGCGCGGAGATACGGCGTTATGTGTAAGAAACACGTCAGCAGCCCCGAGGCCATCCAATGCCACAGCTGTTGGCAAAGAGTACAAACTTGGCGGATTCGAAAAGAATGGCACTGAGCCAGCGCTGGCAAAGCAAAATTCCCTCAACAGATGGCGGTAGCGTGCACATGGCCCTCTCTGCTGCTGCACGTGCATCATGGAAAGAAAGAGAGAGAGAGAGAGAGAGAGAGAGAGAGAGAGAGAGCTTTTTACCCGAGTTTAACAGTGATATTACACTGGTATCAATGATTTCTCTAGGTTCCAAAGAAACCAAATTGGAATTCCTGCAAAACAAAAAATTCATATGATTGAAGATAGTTTATTTATTAATAATTTAAATTAAGTAATACAACAAACTGATAATTCACTGAAACTGCCTGAAATAACTTGAAATAACTTGAAATAACGACTTATTTATTAATGCACAGCATCCAGCATCATCTCGATCAAACTTAGAAAAAAAAGCTATCTACTCAAACTTATCGAGCAAATCTACGGACGTGAACCTTACAATTACACTGAGAGAGAGAGAGAGAGAGAGAGAGAGAGAGAGAGAGAGAGAGAGAATTCCGCTAACCACGGCCCAAGATGAAAGTTCCATAAATATGAACAAAAGGCGCGCATGTAGATGCACGTAACCGAAATGGCCGGCGCTAAGCAAGAAGAGGAAAACATAAGCCTGCACAAGATCCCTATGTCTACGAGCATATCTAATACATGGGGCATTTATTTGGGTTTCACGGACGCTTGGGAGTGAATTTCTCTCTCTTCCTCTCTTTCTTTTTCTTTTTTTTCTCTGTCTTCTCTCTCTCCCTCTCGTTTTCTTCCTGCCATTTGTTTGTCTGCGCCCGACGCTGTTTGGCGCACATCCCCCGAGTTGGGTGGCGAGTAATTGGTCGTAAATAATGAAAGGGGGAGGAGCCATCCTGACGCGCATGTCCCACCGGCCAATCGACGCCCATATCCGACGTCATAAACAACGAGTCCCTTGACTGCGGCCAATGAGGCGGGCGCGCCCTTAGGCCCAGACAATTTATTGGGCTGTTCAAAATAGCAGTCCTTCACTGGCGGTTGAGCTTTCAGCCCAAACTGTGCAATTGAAGATTTACGGCCTGCAACTCGGTTCTTGCATCCTCTGTATGGGGGACTGATGAGAGCCAGTGCACTGCCTCAAAGGGCCCTTGTTAACGCTCTATGACCCGGGGGGGCGTGGTTACCTTCAACAATGAGGGGGAGGAGCCTCTACAGGCCTAACTACAACAATGGGGATCCACAAACTACTTCTGCATAGGCTTAGCATACACTCAATTTCTTGCAGGGAAGTACAGACTGGTACAAAAATATTGGACACTACAGTCAACTCGCAAAATCACGGGGGGCTATATGCAAATGAACAGGGAGATTGTTATGATTCAGGTATCAAAATCATGGAAGGGGGTTGTGGGGGGGGGAGAGTTTAAAGGATGAAGTAATGAGGAAATTAAACTGTTGTTTTTCTAAATACAGCTTAAATAGTGATACCTTAACAAACTTAAAACTCACCATTAACAGGGTATTTCACACCAAAGAGGAGAACTGTAGACACTTATCGTCAAAAAAAAATCTACAAACACTCGAAGACAGTCTTAGTAGACACAACTCCCTCCTTCCCTCCCGCCCTACTTCGACCCATCCACACACCCCATACGGGAAAATCGCGCCCGTCAGGTGATTGTGACACTGTAAATGGTGTTGGGATGAAGAAAACACCTCCTCGGAGGACACGGGAGGGGGGGGAGGCCTCCGGTAATGTGAACGACCTAGAATGGGATCGCTTCTCCAGCTGATGACATGTGCCATATAAATGTTTTCCTGCGTAAACGTTTTTCCTGTAAATGTTTTCCAACGCCTCCCCCCGCCCTCCTCCAATATACCTCAGCATGCGAGTAGACGACAGGTTGTTTATTTTTTTGGAAGGGGGGCGGGGTGGGCGTCGTCTTTCGTGTCCGCGAGCGCCTCTTGATTAAGTGTCTTCGGGTCCTCCGAAATAACTTTCTTCGATCTTATTTTCTTCGCTCGCGTAGACATATATACCCATCAGCACTATACCTTCGCCCAACACTCGACAGCCATATATTTTCATGGGTGATAACGGCTGATAGGGGCAGGGGCGTGGGGGTGAGGAGTGGAGGGGAAGGGGTCGCTTCTCCTTCTCAGGCTGCTGTAGTAAGCAACTTTTGATTTTTGACGAGTCGTAGCCAAACACGGGGGAGGGGCGTTGGGGGAGGGGAATACGACTTCCGCAAATATGATACGACTATTCTTCTTTTCTTTTCAGTTTTTTTTTCTTTTTCAAGTCTTAAAGGGGACTCGGCCTTAGTAGCAACTGCCGTAGTAGAAGAAGAAGGGCTCGAGGGATCAGCGGTGTCATCGCACGTCAAGAAAACCGAAAGCTGAGGGAGACAGAGACGACGAAGGGCGCCCTTGGCCCTTGGCCTCATGTCACTTCCAACCCCCCCTCCCCGCCCCCCCCTTCTCAAGCAGTGTGATTGGTCACCAGAGCATAATGTACCACGACCGATCGTAGACGCGGGGAAAAGAAAATCAAACTATGCACAAAACCCCTCCCTTAAACCCCCCACCCCACCCCATCCAACCCCTTTTTCCCTTTTACTAACATCCATGTAAAGAAAAAACTGACAAGCCGCATTGGTCAGTTCCTCCTATAATTCGTCACGCTGTCACCGTAATTGCGGGGGTGGCATCACTTCCAGAAGCTCCCATCGGGCCGGATTTTCGCTTCACTCTGCTTGGAACTTCCTCAAGGAACTTCTTAGCTCTTCTTCCCCTCGTAGTCCGTACGGGCCACACAATGCAATGGAAAGCACAAGTACAAAAATATCCAGCACCAAGTCTCTTATCCACCGAAAATGACAGGAGATTGGAAAACAAATGACCCCTGCTCATCCCTTCTCCTCCTCTGCCTCCTCCTCCTCCTCCTCCTCCTCCGTCTTCTTTTCCTCCCAGGGACAAAACAGACTTGGCACCAGACACAGTTATGAGGGGGTGGGGGGGGGGGGGGTGGCGAGAGGAACCATGCACAGGGGTAGGGAAGGATTGGCAGGCAAATCGCCCCCGGGGGCCACTGGGGATGGAAGGGTGGTCAAAGCATGCCTGGGTGGTGGGGGGAGGTCGGAGGCAGAAGGGAGAGGGGGGAGGGTTGTTTTTGGAATCGGGTCAAACCAGGAAGTCTGACAGACGTTTAAATGAAAATAAGCTAAAAAAATCAAAAAATAAAAACTAGATAAAATAATTTCCAATTTTTGTTAAGGGATAAGGATGCGATAACAACTGCTCACATTGAAGGATTAAGGGGTGTGTTACACATATATGTTTTTAAAAATGCTGTATCACTTTGCTAAGCGAAAAACAAGACAGGAAAACTGGTTTGTAAAAACGGCTAATTCACGACAAAAGAATATGATATGCAATATTATATATAAAATATGTACAAACGCGCATAAAAATCATAATTTTAACCTAACAGGTACAATACAGTTTGGAAAAAATCATCAAGCAGCCTTCCCAAAAATAAAAATATCATTCAGACATACATCTAATATCACATCACACAAAATATTTAGGATTATCTTAGTTCTGTAAATATGTCTGCTGAAAAACTGGTTTCACAAATGAAAAAGATGCAATAATTTATGCAATTAAAAAAGTAGGAAGAGTATATTTCCCTTCTTCCATAAACCATCCATGTAAGGAATAATTACAAAAAATATCTGTTACATAAGAATCTAAAAATAATAATAATAATAAAATAAGCGCATATTGTATTTGGAAGAAAAAATAATAATGAAACATAAACAAAGGAACTAAGGGCAGAAAAGGAAAAATTAACAACAATAATTACAAGAAATATCTGTTGCATAAGAATCTAAAAGATAATAATAATAATAATAATAATAGTAGTAGGGAAAAACTCTCTATCACGAGAGTATATATAATGTTCTAAAGGGTCCACAATAATACAGTGTAAAAAGTCCGTATATAATGAATAATAATAATAATAATAATAATAATAATAATAATAATAATAATAATAATAATAATAATAATGATATAAACGAATACTATATTTGGAAGAAAAAACAATAATGAAACATAAACAAAAGAACTAAAGGCAGAAAAGGAAAAATTAACAACAGTAAGAATAAAAATTCCAGTTAAACATCAGCCATACAAGAAGGTATCTGTCAAAATATGGTGGTTACTGAGACCGTAAATTTCATTGAACTTCCAAAAGGATGTTTTTAGGCCATTTGACAAAATTTCAAAAAACATCTCTGGAAAATTATTCGTAAAGGTATAATGACATCACTTCCGATATAATATATGCCAAGGTGATAAGACTTCTCTCTCTCTCTCTCTCTCTCTCTCTCTCTCTCTCTCTCTCTCTCTCTCTCTCTCTCTCTCTCTCTCTCTCTCTGGTGAACTAATATTCGGAAATATGAAATAACTTTCATGTACTTTAATGTTAATATATTTATATTAACATTATTTATAATAAATGTTTCAGTTTTATATCTTTGAAGTTAATCTGGTCTCACTTCATTTCATATATTTACTGTTTAATTCGATGGGAAATTTTGAGTTTCGTGTATTAAAGATGTTTAATACAAATAATACCTTTACTGTAGACAGTATCAAAAAATAGCTCACAAAAACAAAATGTACAGATAAACGTGTGTTTAGTTTCAGTGATTAAGTTTAAAGGAATTTGAAAAAAAAACTTTTACTAGAAGATACACCTCTACTTCTGTCCCCTAATTTCATTCGGTGATAAAAGTAACAGGAAAAAAATTTTGGCAAAAAAAACTTTCCAGGAAAAAGACATGCGATCCTGAAGCAACTTAAGTGAATATGGGAGCACTCTCTCTCTCTCTCTCTCTCTCTCTCTCTCTCTCTCTCTCTCTCTCTCTCTCTCTCAGTAGCTCTCCAGCCTGGAGGCCATATTTGCATGGCATCTGGACGACCATAATTTGATTAAAGTAAAAGGCTGGCTGGCGTACTAACGATTCCGCGGACAGGTGAAACTAGGTTGTATATTCGTGGGTGAGGGAGGAAGTGCATATGGCTTTTAAGGGGAGGGGGGAAGGGGGGAGACGGGAATACAGCGTGCCCCTAGGGATCGCAAGGCATCAAAGTCAGTCTCCAGGATCAAAAGGGGGAAATTTCTTAATTAATTTACCGTGTACAGGGGATGGCGACGGCGGCGGCGGCTGCGAATGCGAGAGACTATAGCCTTCTGATGGCATAAAGCGAACCACGCCTTAATTAAAGGCCCGCTCGTGAAATGCGTTTTCCTCTTCTTCCTCTTCTTCTTCTTCTTCTTCTTCTGGTTTCATATTTCGGCTGACACAATTGGGAAGGCGCACGAGACCTCAACCGGTGTCGTAAACCGGCAGAACAGGAACTGAATATGTTTCAACATATTCAGTTGAATATGTTTCAACATATTCAGGTTCTCGGAGAAACTGCTGTAAGCATTGCAGTAACAGCAGCGAAAAAAAAAGGCTTGTAACTTTCCATAACATATTTTCAATTAAAGAGGATGTTTTAACATATTCAGTTCTCACAGTAACTGGTGTAGATATTACAGTGATATCAGCGACGGACAAAAATAATTCTTACAACTTTCCATGTCTCTAATTAATGGTTACTATAAATTTTTAATTCCCAGAACATGTTTTCAATTAAAGAGGATGTTTTAACATATTCAGTTCTCACAGTAACTGTAGTATATATTACGATAATATCAGCGATGAAAAAAAAATTCTTACAACTTTCCATATCTCCAATTAATGGTTACAGTAACTTTATACAATATTTATCCAAAATTGTCTTCAAGTGAACACTTGATCAAGTATAAACAGGCAACTCATGTCAGAGTGATAAGATATCAATAAATAACAATTCTGCAAATATACAAGCGAGATGTACAACTATAAACTGAATTGAATTGAACTCGTATATTTCAAAGTCTACGGGACCCATACATCACTTTTCAGTACACTACCTTATGTTATTACCATTATCAAAAACAGAATAGACAGAGTAAATAACTCGGCTAAAACTAGTTCGTTCTTTATAATATTACATACACCGAAGAATCAAATCTTCTTACAATAATAATGTGCAAGATATTCTATAAATGATTTAGCAAACATTCACTACGGTAGAGCCAGTTCAGTTGATAGTAAACATACACTGCAATGGAGTAATTTTATTTTATTAATTAAAACAAAACTTTCTCTTTTTAAATATTCACAAAAATAACTTGACCCTCACTTTGCTCAAGACTACAGAACTGTTTTCAGTCAACGCATAATCCTCACTCAGTAATAATGCCACATTCCAAGATGCATAATCGGAATACATCTTTCAATAATCCATCCATCTATCTCTGTAAGCCTCACTGATATGGACTTCGTTATAAAACATGGAACTTCCTAAAGAAAACGAACTCTTGCGGCTATGTATGGGATATAAGCAGAGAAATACTCTAAACGTGCAAGAGATGTAGCCTAGCTTTCTATTTTCAACTATATACTCTTTTTTTTTTTATTTACTTTTTTATTGTTTTTTCTTTTTATTTATTTTATTTATTTATTATTTATTTTTTATTATATTATTATTATTATTATTATTATTATTATTATTATTATTATTATATTATTATTATTATTATTATTATTATTTTCTTTCATTTTTCTTTTTAGTAGCCTTAAAGGGTATAATTACATTGCATTATCACTGATTTATCAAGCACTCTTCAGTCAAATATTACTCTTCCTTTTGAGAATCGCACGGTAGTAGAATATTTTTAGAATGCTAAAATGTTCAAAACGCTGTTTATGGAAGACAGGAAACTGAATCAAACTACAAGAAAATAACAGAAGTTAAATTTTATAAATACGTGTATAATCAACATGCCCCTTCGAAAACTTTCTTTCTACTTTAAAAGATCCTCTTTTTTACAGAAAAAAAGGGTGACAATGAAGAGAATTGTCCGATCAAACGCTCTCCTCTCTCTCTCTCTCTCTCTCTCTCTCTCTCTCTCTCATTAATCCAAAGTTTGCCTCCCCATGTTGTTCAAGACGCCCCTTAGCTATTGTACAAGTCCTGGCCTTCTTCGTTGGGAGGAGGAGGAGGAGGAGAACGCCTTTATTTTCAATTTCGGCCAAGGTGTCTACCCTAAGTGGGCCTAACGCCATTGGATAAACATCATAAGACGCGACCGCCCCACCAGATTGGAGGATGAAAACACGCCGGGACGGCGTCGTTTGAAGCATCTTGGTCATTCTTCTTCCATTCTCTCTCTCTCTCTCTCTCTCTCTCTCTCTCTCTCTCTCTCTCTCTCTCTCAAGAAGCAGTAAGTGTTTGATACAATTTCAGTCTTAAACCCTGAGCTTCAAACGAATCTCTCTCGTCTCTCTCAATCTCATCCTCTCTCTCTCTCTCTCTCTCTCTCTCTCTCTCTCTCTCTCTCTCTCTCTCAAAATAAACGAAAATGAAGGAGCCATTGGCCGCCTATACCCATTTACAATCGTTCTAAAGCTAAACCCAATGAGCGCCTCTGGTCTTGTTTTCATTTTGGCCGTGTAATAAAATTTCATGGATGAGGGGTTTTGCATACGATGCAAATACGTAGAAAATTTGTACAAAAACAAGATTTCCTAAACGTTAAAGAACCCACTGAATTTTTTTATAAATAATTTCGACTTAATTTATATAATTATATTAGGAATACATAACATCTTTTATGCATAAATATATAAATAAATAAATAAATAAATAAGTAAATATACATATATTTATTATATATATGTATATATAAATAATTATATAAACATATATAAATATATATACACATATATATTATAACATACAAGTAAGACCATATCTTTTTGCAACATGTTACAAAAAGTTGGCTGTCAAATAATTTTGGTGTGTGTGTGTGTGAGTGTGTGTGTGTGTGTGTGTTTGTGTGTTTACTTAATAAAAACGCGATCATTGTTCAAATATGTAAACCTTATGATAAGTTTTTATCCAGTTTTACTTAATAATTAATAGTTATGAGATCCAATGTGAGAAATATTGTCTATTTACTTACCTACCAGTCTATCTATTCATATGCAAATATATAGTAAGAATAAAACTTTTAGTCAGTTTAGCATAAATCATATCGACCTTTGTGCTCCATCTAGTTCGGTATGAGAGAGACGAGAGAGAGAGAAGAGAGAGAGAGAGCAGATGAGAGATTGAGAGAGAAATGGCCAATTGGGTTAGGCCTAAGGCAAGATACTGGAAAATAACAAGCTGCTCTAACAAAGGGATCCCCTCCGCATGCGCGTCTACAATCAAAATATATATATATATATATATATATATATATATATATATATATATATATATATATATCATATATATATATATATATATATATATATATATATTATATATATATATATATCACTACATCATATTATACATACATATATATAATATATATATACATACATACATTACATAATATAAAATTATATAGTTTTATATATACGTGTGAGTACACATATATACATATATGCGTGTGCGTTTACAATCGTGCATGTCTGAACATATAAAATCATACCACCGGGCACCACACGATGAAGAACTTATCAACCGCAACACGAGGGTTGTCGACACTCAAAGAAAAGCATCTGTGCAAGACACCTCCACTCTTTGCCCTTATCGGGGGACAATAAAACAGTTACGACTAATAAACTCACAAATGCTTCCATTAACGGGCGATTCCCGCTAAGCATTATTCACTTAACAGTCTCGTGATCAGGACCATCAACATAAAACTGAACACCTTTGATGAATTTCGCGCACCTCATTTGACTAAATAGAGTACTTGATAGCTCTGCCGTTTGCCGAACTGCACGCGCTTACGTTTTTCATACTCTCGGCTTGGTTTCTTTCTTTCTTTCTTTCTCTCTTTTTTTGACATGCAAATATATATTTTATTCTCAGTGTATAAACACTGACGTGGTAAGCAAAAGTATTCTGGTAAATATATTTATTTTTATTTAGACAAATACCCTAATTAAGTTAAATGTATTGCTTTCTTATATTTTGAACATAAATATTTTTCCTGACCCGGAATATAAACTGTATTATATTCTCAATATGTAAATTTTGATGTGATACGAAAAGTATTCGGGTATAAATACTTTGGAGTTAGACAAAGCCCCAAAGTAAGTTAAATGCCTTTCTATTTTTTTCATTTTGGACTTTATTTTCTTTGACTCGAAAATATATTTTTATTCTCGATATATGGGAAAACTGTCGCGATACGGAAAAACTTAATTATGATATATAATATATATATATATATATATATATATATATATATATATATATATATATATATATATGTGTGTGTGTGTGTGTGTGTGTGTTTAGACAAAGCCAATGATAAGTTGAATACATAACCCCAAGAAAAGTACAGTTTATACCTGTATTTTGAAAAGGAACGTTGACTTCAGAACCTACTTTCAAAATTTTTTCTATTGGTTATGAAATAAATTCTAAGCACGTGTACAGCTTTCACTTTATGAATGAAATTCTTAGTAAACGTATGCAGTTTCCATGTCATGAATGACTTTTCCACGAAAACAATTAACTACTATACCAAGGCAATGTTCGCGATCAAAATACAATAACTAAAGTGTGGAAAACAAACTCGCTCCTTTATTTGGGGATATCTGTTTCTTACAATGCTTAATCAAGTAGCATAAACAGAGTCCTTTCTTTTTATTGAGATACTTCATTATCACAGCAAGAAACTTCCAGATTAAGAGACAATCTGTTGTTTATAGACAAAAAACGATACCTAAGCAGCATTTGTCTTATGAAACTTTATATTATACAACAAATCTACAAGTCCTACAGTACTGAAGGTTAGTTTGCCTGGATAAGATAAAAAGTAAATTTTTTTACTTAAAGGTTTATGCGGACATAAAATTATATCATATCTAAAGAAACCATATTTATTATTTAAAGTTTTATGAGGACATAAAATTATATCATTTCTAAAGAAACCATATCTATTATTTAAAGTTTTATGAGGACATAAAATTATATCATTTCTAAAGAAACCATATCTATTATTTAAAGTTTTATAAGGGCATAAAATTATATCATTTCTAAAGAAATAATATCTATTATTTAAACTTTTATGAGGACATAAAATTATATCATTTCTAAAGAAACCATATCTAATTTTTAAAGTTTTATGAGGAGATAAAATTATATCATTTCTAAAGAAACCATATCTATTATTTAAAGTTTTATGAGGACATAAAATTATATCATTTCTAAAGAAACCATATCTAATTTCTAAAGTTTTATGAGGACGTAAAATTATATCATTTCTAAAGAAACCATTTCTAGTAGTTGTGAAGAAATATGACATATTTAAAATTACTATTTCTACTTAGGAAGAAATATATATTGCCTGAAATCCTGCATCTAACTGGGAGCAAATTCTAAATGAAATATATTATGGTTAATACAATTTCCATGTTCTTCTTGGAATTATACGGGCGCTAAAGTATATGTCTATCAAAACTGAGTATTTTAGCAATGCAATAAATTATTACTGTCAAGTCGGTTTATCTTTCAACAACTGCTAGAGGTGCGAATATGATTTCAATAATGCGGCAAAACATTCAAACGTAATAATTGAAGCCATTCCCGGAACACGAACTGTACAAAGGAAGATGTACAGAGAAAAGATACAACCGTAATTAAGAAAATTAACATAATTCCGTGAGATCATTTCCAAAGTACAGTCTCGCTTGGTAACCAGGCAAGTGTAGTGTAACTCTGTTAAAAGGTTTTATCACCGCTCTATCTTGACGTATTTCATTAACAACAAAGTTTTAATTAAGTTAAAAGACATTCTTATTGCTTTACCTTCACGTACCTGATACGATAAATCACACACTTGAGTACGGGCTATATTTAGCGTCGTCTGTCATCATCGTTATGGTTGTAATAATTGGTTTTCAAGTGTTAACCTCCCACACACAAAATTACAATAATTAAGCCGAGAGTGCAAGTGTCCCCCCATCACCCCAAATTTCCAACCCTCCCTTGATAACACTGTTTTACCGTATGTGCTTACTGCACACGATGGTTGGGCACCCATCCATGTCATGACCACCCACGTTACTCCATACTTTCGCTAATCGAGCGCCGTGTTGGTACCAAAGCGTTATTTTAATATAATGGCTGTTAGTGTTTTTATTTACTTGCTTCAAACAACAGATTGCCTAGGCAATTTAACAATTCCCCATTTGTGATGATTTGCAATCAAAAATCGCTTTTTAAATGATAAATTCTAATGGTAATTTAAATTTTTCAGGAGTCACTTTTTAAATGATAAATTCTAATGGTAATCTAAATTGTTCAGGAATCACTTTTTAAATGATAAATTCTAAGGGTAATTTAAATTTCTCAGGAGTCACTTTTTAAATGATAAATTCTAATGGTAATTTAAATTTCTCAGGGATAACTTTTTAAATGATAAATTCTAATGGTAATTTAAATTTTTCAGGAATCTCTTTTTAAATGATAAATTCTAATGGTAATTCAAATTTCTCAGCAATCACACTTTAAATGATAATTTCTAATGGTAATTAAAATTTCTCTGGAATCGCTTTTTAAAAGATAAATTATAATGGCAACTTAAACATTTTTCAAGATGCTAAAATGGAGACTTAAATGTGGTCATTATTTTCCACATTTAAAAAAATCTCTTAGTTCACACCTTTAATATTAACTTAATGAAGCCAGGATAAACGTTTTCTCACTAAGATTGAAGTTTAGGATTAACTATAGATAAAATGTATTTTACTTTTTAAAAAATATTTGTTCTTGTGTTTCTAATTATAAGCCACAGTTTCAATTCAACTCTGACAATCTGAGTAATTTAGCCTCTAAAACTGATTGTTTACACAATAACAGTTGACATGAGATATGATATATCATGTTGATGTTATAACTTCTATTCAGTTCAAGGTTTCGTGATTATCTGCCAATTATATTTTTATACCAAATTATTCAGTTCAAGGTTTCGCGATTATCTGTTAATTATACTGTTATACCAAATTATTACTATCATCATTATGAATTAGTTTAACAAGTTTTTATAACTAGCCAAAAATCCTTATCATTTGAAACAAATATTAGATATTAAGCAATTATGAACACTGACAGTCGTGTCTCGTTTTTTATATGTGGGTTATATAATCTCACGTCTTTGACAAAAGTAATCATGAAACGCTTATCTTAAAAAAATTTATTTTTATTTTTAATAAGCTCCTCCCAGTATATTATTTCTGGAGTGAAATGCGGGATTTTATTTTCATTTGGAGGATAATTATCTTACCTAACTCTGTTTTAACATTAAAAACTTTCTAGTAGAGTAAGTAGTAAGTAAAGCATTGAAAAATCATATCTTGTATGAAACCGTAAAATATATAAGTAATTATCTCACCTTTTATTTTTTTATTTATTCGGAAGGGTAATGCAGCTGGTATTATGTGGGACCATTTTTTAAAATTATACTCCGTATATAGAATGCATTCTATTGGGAATAAATTTTACCTTTTAATTACATAGGCTTCGGAACGTGTTGCCAAAGAAACATATTTTTAGCAATATTTCGTAGAGTATTAACAAAGAAGGAGTGTGTGGGATCAAATGCATCACCTTTTTCTAAAGTACAATATGTATACAACATGCATTCTTATATATTTTAAATTTTACTCTATAATTACACAGACTTCCGAATATGCTAAACACGCATGGTATTTTCTAGCAATAGTTACTAGAGTCTGTAACAAGACAGAAGCTGGGTCTTGGATCAAGTGACATCCATCATAATTTGAGATGGATTGTACCCTGTCCCACTAATTAATTCAGTTCAATTTTCGGGTGAATCATAGGCTTCATACATATATATAATATCGAGGTAACCGTAGACACTTTCTTATATTCAAATTGAGCGAAACGAATGGTAATGGACATCATGAAATACCAGACAGTGTTTAAATTACATGCACAAAATCAATTAATTTCGTTGATATTAATATGTGACATTAAAATCTAATACAAACTAAATGAAAAGAAACAGACCCTTTTTCCTTTAATGATTAATCTTGAGAAAATATGCAAAAGGCGATGAAAAAAGATAAAGTTATAATTAATGCTAATAATTCACAATTGTGCTTCATTTCGAATATCAAGGTGTTTATTTCAGCAATACGGATAAAATCACTGACAATGTGTGCGGTAAAAATAACAACAACAACAACAGCCCAAGCATCATTATCAACATCAACAACAAGAGCAGCAATAATAGTGAGAATAATAATATTTCCCCCATATTCACAACATCACACTTAGGCAGAAACTCTTTGGAAATCAAGACCACGTGTCTCCCAAGACTCCCATTAACTCAGTTTCAAAACCCTGGTCATAAAACCTATATTTCTCGATTCCAAAACCACACACACCACACACACCACCCCCCCCCCCCCCACACACACCCCCCACACAACATCACACACGCGCGCTTAAAAGCTTTATCGAGTGAAAACTTCAGAACCCGACTGGCTTTTAAATCTCGTCCCAAGATAAACAAAGAATTTGTCTAAGCTAATTCACACATCAACTGGGTTTCGGTCGTAAGTTTTTTGTTTTTTTACTAAGATTCTCTCTCTCTCTCTCTCTCTCTCTCTCTCTCTCTCTCTCTCTCTCTCTCTCTCTCTCTCTGTCGCAATAGTTTTTTCTAAGACTCTTATAATAAGACTCTCGGTCGTAAGTTTTTTTTTTTTTCTAAGACTATCTTATAATAACCCCCCCCCCCTCCTCCTCTCTTCTTCTTCTCTCTCCTCTCCTCTCCTCTCCCTTAATTTTTCCGAAAAAAACTCTTATTATTAAGGAAACACACACAACACACACTCTCTCTCTCGCTCTCTCTCATCTCTCTCTCTCTCTCTCTTCCTCTCTCTCTCTCTCTCGCAAGTTTTTTCTAAGACACTCTTATAATAAGAAACACACACACGCTCTCTCTCTCTCTCCTCTCTCTCTCTCTCTCTCTCTCCTCATCTCTCTCTCTCTCTCTCTCTCTCTCAGTCCAATTTGTTTTTTTTTCTAAATATCTAATAATAGAACTTTCTCTTTCTCTCTCTCTCCCTCTCTCTCTACCTAACAAGCACCACCAACACCTCTTCCTCCTTCTCCTCCTCCCAAAGAAACTAATGATCTCCATAATCTGAGATTATCAATGGACTTTCTCGCCCGGCGCCATTTATCCCGGACGGTAATGACTCAAGAGGAACCATAATCAGACATTACGAACACCTCAAGCCATTCTTTACAGTATCTTCGGATATATGGGAATGGTCATAAAAACATATAGCCCCTAAGGTCCCTTCCATCTCTCTCTCTCTCTCTCTCTCTCTCTCTCTCTCTCTCTCTCTGTACACTGGATGTAACATAACATTAACGAATATAAGCAAAGATATACATATGGCATGTATTCTCAAAGAAGTATGTCGACATCAATGTAATTATTTCATATATTTAAAATCAAAATGCGTGCACCTGCGTACAAGCATTTCTCTAAATATATGAAATAAAGGGAGGATATATAATGTTAAGCATACTTTAAAAATTGGTTATAGGCATGTATTATAGATATATATAAAATAGTATATATATATATATATATATATATATTATATATATATATATATATATATATATATACATATATATATATATATATATATATATATATATATATATATATATATATATATATAAAGTTATTTACGAACATTTATCTGAGTAAAGGAAAAGCCGCTCTTATTATAAAAAATATATGTATGAGTTCAGATTAAATTATCAGGGAATATATATAACCTTGAATAAAAAAAAGAGCTTAAATAAATGAATGAATAAAAGTTAATATTGTTGCGTCTGTATGTTGAAGCATACTAAGGTGTTGCAAGACAAAGAGAAGAAGGAAGAGGGCAAGAGAGAGAGAGAGAGAGAGTGCGAGAGAAAAGCCGAGGATCAGAATGACAGAGAGAGAGAGAGGAGAGAGAAAAAAAGAACATATTCTTATCAAAACTTTGCTGCTTTTCACCTAATTCCACTTGCGAGTCATCATCATTCCGGGGCAATCATGGGGTCGCAAAGGCTGAGGGGGCTAGAAAAAAACAAGAAAAAAAAACAAGAAGAAGAAAGGTTTCCGAGGCGGAAAAAAATATGGCTGCAGCTTCTACCTAAGAAAGGGCCAGGCACAGCCCCCCCTCCCCACAAAAAAAAGAAGAAGAAAAAAAAAAAAAACTAAAACTTGGGCCCAGTGTACCCGGAGTAAATATGCTAAGATAGGAGCAGTATCTTGATTACATTGGAGCTTTATTCACGTGAGGACGAGGCAAGTTGCGTCTGGGAAGGAACAACGCCAGCAAATGTAAGCCGCACCAAAGGATATGTCTCAACTTCTGCCTGTGAAACCCCACATTCATGTAAATCAACATCCTTTTCGGACGGTCACTATCACCGCCGCCGCCTCTCCCTCCCTCCCCCCCTCTCCCCCGCCGCCCCCCTAAACTCCCTTCTTCTTCCCTCTCACCTCCCAACCCCCTAGGCCCACCACCTCCATCCCCTAACCCCCTTCCCCATTACCTCCCCAACTCCCTAAACCATCTCTCCATCCTCCAGGCCTCATCTCATCTCCCTCTCTCTCTCTCTCTCTCTACCTCCCCCCACACCAAATACTATCATCCTCCTGAGGACCCCCTCCTCCCTACCTACCCTTCCCCCCCGCCGCCCCGAACCATCCCCCCTCCCCCTTTCCGTCATCACACTCCTTCAGCCAAGAAATATCTCATCGAGGCGAAGAAACGTCGGCAAGAAAAAAAAGTATATAATCTGCACAGGTTTTTTTCCCTCTCTCTCTCTCTCTCTCTCTCTCTCTCTCTCTCTCTCTGGCTTCCTATTGCTAAAAGAAAAAGAGTGAAGATGAAAAGATATGAAGAATGGTATTCGCGCCGTGATAAGGTGTGCGTGCGTGTGTAGGAGTTTCAAGAATATATCTTTTTCGAAAGCCTTCATTTATTTCCAAAATATGAATATTCGTTACGTTATACATCCCCATATCCCTATTTGTTTGTGTTGCCAGAATAGTAATTTTTTTTTGCTGATTCATTCAGGCGTTTGCTTAATACAGAGCAATACATATATTCATCGAGATTGGACTCATAATAAATCAAAAGAAAAACAGAAAAAAATCAGGAGAGTATGCAGAAAGGCACGAAAAGGAAATCATTAGAAAATAAAAATGGATGCATCTTAACTATAAATGAAATAAAAATCAGCAGTCCTATTAATAAACCAAAATAAAACTTCAAGCAAATAAAAAATTTACACAATTAAAAAATGAAGATGAAACCGAAGTACCATCAGAAGGGACTTGAGAAGAAAATCCAGCGAGATAAATTTAACAGTAAAAAATATAAGTAAAATTAAATAATTTGATGAATATATTTATAAGTAAACAAATAATATATAATAGTAAACTTTATCATTATAATGAAATATATATGCTTTATATTCAAAGAATTATATAAGTACTTTAATATTTAATGATATATAGATAAATATATATATATTACTATATATATATATATGTATATATATATATATAATATATAAAATAAACTTTAATAACTTAAAGAATATAAGTAAACTTTGATGATTTAATAAACTAATCAAACAAACAAACAAGAGCACCTAACAAATAGCTACTGAGTAGCAGTAATAAATAAATTCGTAACACTGCAGTGCTTGCGTTGATGACTTTTAAAACTCTAAGGTGCTGTAAGTCCTGGTTTTCGTGTCTGAAGTCTTAGAATAATCCAAATAAATAAATAAATAAATAAAAAATAAATAAATAAATAAATAAAATGAAAACTATGATCTGCGCTGTGATTTTGACAAAACGTCAAACCACCGTTTCTTAGGTACTACCAACTTATCAGATATTCTGCAAATGCTAAGCCATATAACATCTTTGTCTTTCTTCGGTCTCATATTCCTTGAATATCAAAATCTAAACAAAGATGTCTCAAGAACATATTACCCGATCCTTGAGAAATCCTGAGAAAACATTAACTAATGAATTATTACAATTGGAAAATTTTGGTGGATATTAGTGAATATTCGTAGGTATTTCTAAAAAATGGAATATCGTTAAGTCTTGCATCACTATCCAACCAACAAAAGCTTGATGATTAGAAAGGATCATCAAAATAAAGATATTTTTTATAAAAGCGTTCAACTTCGTTCATCCTTTTTATCTTAATAAAAAAAAAAAAAAAAATAATAATAATAATAATAATAATAATAATAATAATAATAATAATAAAAGTGTATTGAAGTGCTGAATTTTTAGGCATTAAAATGACAAACAATGAATAGACTAACGAATGTAATATCCCATACGATATTTGCAATACAACATTAGTTTATAGGTAAACTGATCATAGTTACACTTGGCTTTATAAGTAAAACCTATTATTGAGTGTCCTTTATCATACATTCGGAATTATCCATTAATTTATTTATTTTGCAAACCTCAGAAGTTCATACGAAGATGCAATGCTTTATTACCCTAATAATACTATTCTAATGCATTTTAATATATTTTTATCTATTTATTAATTTTTATTTTATGATAACATCTCTTCTTTCTGTATTTCCCTTTACTTCCTCTTACTTCTTCCTAACGAACACCATTATTCTTTGGAAGCTTGAATTTCAAGTCAATGGTTCCTTTGGTGGGCTCGTTCCATACGAATAGGCTTCATCTAATGAATAATAATAATAATAATAATAATAATAATAATAATAATAATAATAATAATAATAATAAAATAATAATAATAACAATAATAATAATAATAATTTAACAACAATAATAATAATAATAATAATAATAATAATAATAATAGATTCCTTGGGAGGCAGGATGCAACCCGGAACCCCCTACTATAAAACCACCCAGTCAATACGACGACTGTGATAAGACATCGCCCCATCCTCACCTCTCCCCAACCCCCCTCCCAAAAAGAGAAATAATAATAATAATAATAATAATAATAATAATAATAATAATAATAATAATAATAATAATAATAATAATATCAAATTTTCTGCGAAAGAGAAGTCAACATTCGTGCAATATGAATGGCACTGTTTGTGGGAGACTGCTTTTGCATGAATGTACCTCAAATACCGGACAAATTCGATCCACAATAAGCATACTGCATAGAACTGGCCATCATAAAGACTAGTATCGTGTCAGTTCAGAGAACGGGGCCTATGAGTTGTACCAAAAAATTTGCCATTAAGTTAATTTTAATTTTCATAAAAATATAGTTCCAATATCAATATTTAACCTCAACTTTTTTTAAAGCATAATAATTGAGGATATCAATAAATAATCTCTGCCTTCTTAATTTAAAGGTGGACTCTTTATAACAGTGTAAAATAACCTAACGTTGTGTCACGCCTGATATTATGCCCCGAAAAATCTGTTTCCAGAGCGTGTATTCTATTTAAAGCTTTTTTTTAAGTTTTTATTTATTTATTCTTCTTTTTGTATACAAAGACCCATTAACTAACTTGGAACTTACAAAGTACTGAGTGGTCACGACCAGCCGACAGGACCTAATGGCTATAATAGGGTCTAAACTCATAAATAATAACTAATTCTAGATTATGCGACATACACATACAAACATACATACTATAAAAATGTTCCGCGCACCATAAATAGCCAAAAATATGGTGTTTCTCCAATAGAAAAAATATGATAAACATAACTTTGACTAGAAAATACCTGTGTACCCTTAAGTATCATGGATTCCTGACTGTTCTCTGTAATCCAACGTTGCTTACATTTTGACAGCCAAAACTAATATATCTTTCGCAAGCCAAAACAAAAAACGGCGCCTAAATTTTCACAGATGAACGAAAGTATGATTTTTGTTTTTTTTGTTTTTTTTTTTTTTTGTGCTTATTCCCATGAACAAGTCTTTATTATCGTACTTCAACGTCATTTATTTGCACATCTAGGTATCATCAAACACCAAGGAAAAATAAGCCAAATCTCTCGAGCATAAATCCAAACATTCAGGTTTTATATCCTAAGAAGTGGATACACAAACGATGTCACAAAACACTGGTTTCGCTGATTTTGGGAACATCTTTTTTTTTTTACATTTTTAAATCCATGACACAATGGTTTTTCCCTGGAGATCTGCTGCCCATGCCAACCAAGCCCTTTTTTTTCTTTCTTTTTTTGAGGACCCATCCCTGTGGCTTTTTGCTTTACCCCTTTTAAAGGGCGTTTCCCACAATCGGTTCTCTCTACGTGACTCTCTCCACGTCTTTGAATTCAGCGGCCATATCATCCATTTTGAAGATATGGTTTCATATATTATCGTTAACATTAAAAAAAAAAACTCCACTTCAAATGATTATTTTCCCAAGAACTGTTCTTTATTTAACTTTATTGCTATTTTGCGTGTACAGAGATATCCTAAAAGTGATAAAATCTGGAGACTTCACTCTTTTAAAAGAGCTTCCGAAAGGAATTTGCGTCTATGGTAAAAATAAATAAATAAATAGATAATAAATAAATAAATAAATAAATAAATAAATAAATAAATAAATAAATAAATAAATAAATAAATAAATAAATAAAAGTCTTAAAAATGAAACACGCCATGAAGCTAACAGTTTGTTATAAGTAACCACTTTAAAAACCACTTTACGTCATTCTTATCTATATACCTCCTTTTCGGTCTATGTGCTCACATGTATAATATGCATGCAAATAATTAAAATTTGATAACATAACCTATAATGTTTTATAATAATGGGCAGCACTTTCCTATAAGGGGGAAAAAAAAGAGAAGGTTCAACTTTTCATAGAAGTATTATTCTTAGTCCCCTGATTCACAAATAACATATATTATTATTAGAATTATTTTGAAAACATCAACAACAGATGACTCAAGATTAAATCCTAGCCACATTCTTACTTAAACATTATCAATTCCTTACATTAAATGTTTTGTCTTATTAAGCAATTCATTAAGATGTTTTTGCATTAAACCAATAACAAATGTTGGGACATAATTTTTCCAGTTGTTCAGATTCTAAGACTGGAACTGGAAACTAAACTTCCAGTTCCAGGGAAAGGTTTTGAGAGAGAGAGAGAGAGAGAGAGAGAGAGAGAGAGAGAGAGAGAGAGAGAGAGGACCAACGTCCCCTTCAAATCCTAAATCCCCCATATCGCAGATAGCATTTCATTTTTACCCCTGTCAGCAATATTTTTATTGGTCCCGTAAACAAAAAGCCTTTCGCTGGACCCCTTGAGTCAACCTGAGCTCCAAAAGGAAGGGTACAAAGAAAAAAGAAAGAAGGAAAAAAAAACTGACCTTTTCCCTACCGCCTTTTCCAGTAACAACCCCCCCCCCCCCACCCACCACACACACACCACCACACACACACACACACACACACACCTCCACCCCTTTTGACCTTTCCGACAGTACTTGTCGAAGAATTCTCCTAGTGTGAAGAGAGACTTTCTCTTAAAAATCTATTTTCTTTAATGATTTATTCAGGTCATGTTTACCTCTGTATTGCCTTATTTTTGTTGACAAAATTACATCTTGCTTACATTTAGACTCTGATACGTATAAACTCATCTGTAATTGTATAGATATGAAGCCGTCGACCTTTGATACGAACTTAAACCTTATGCACACATATATACGCTTATTTTAGTTTGCTAGACTTCAAGTGAATTAGAGAACACAGGATTCGTGAAATTCTGCTCGATAGAACTCAAGATACTTACTTAGCGTTTGCAAGCTCTTTATTTCGTTTAAAATTATACTTGGAATTTCTCTAAATATTTTGATATTTTACAGTTTTATATTTCTGCTTTTAATAATCCTTTACATGCAATTGTTCTTGTTTTCAATAATATTCACATTTTTATTAATATAAACAAGATTAAACACAGAAGCAATTATGATTTTTAAAAAATCAATCAACTAAAACTTCTGCAGTAACAATGCTTTATTTATTTTTTTTTTTTAAAGAAAGAAATCAATGTTTCTTCAACCCCTTTTGTTAAAATCTGCCTTTAAGTTTTAGACCCTGGCAGATGAATTTGCGCAGATTACTCGCAAGCATTTAGAGAACAGAAATAAATGCATACTAGAGATGAATAATTTCCGGGGGTTATTTTTACCTTTAAAGATGAGGAAAATCTCGTAAAATAGTAAAATTCTTAAGAACTTCCAAGTTAAATGCTTTCTTCTCGCCTCATCAATTTTGTATAATTAAAAAGGAACAAATTGCTTTGTTTTATCCTATGCGTACTTAAGACATATAAAGCCTTGGAATAGTCTGAATAAACTTACATAATTTCGCATGGTTTCGAAAACAGCAAGTTAACTGTGTCTTTGAAGTTTGATCTCGCATTTTTTTTAGAATGATTATCGTTCTCTACATTAGATAGTAAATGGTATACATACATTCTGCATATTAAATTTTCATAGTTCTTTAAATATACATGTAAATACGGTCTGCGTGTACATATTTATGTAGACATACATACAGATACTGTTTACATGTATAAATACAAATACATATATAAATATATATATATATATATATATATATATATATATATATATATATATATATATATATATATATATATATCGTTGACAGAAATAATGAAAATTCCTGAGATTCACTGAGAATATTACCCCAACGACGAAAAACATAAATGAATATGATAAGAATATTATGCCCGTCAAGGATTCTGTAATCAACAATGTTAATTCCTCTCTATCCACGAGAATTACCCATCAATATTCTTTTTTGGTCATGCTTCCAGTCATCCTTGACAATAAAACATCTATACACACGTAGTTTATTCTTGTAATCTATAATTTATAATGTCCATTTACCAGAGTTATAGCCATGTAGTTAGTAGGTACTTGGGTGCTTACATAATTCTTGTATGTCATCAAAATACTACTTGAAAAATTGATTGAATTCTCGCATACCTAATACAATTTGCTATCTCTATTGATGAGATTCCTTCACCAAAGCGACAATTTCATACCAGCCTCTGGGGATAGACATTGTATACGCATTCTATGTATAATGATTACCCTCTAATGCCTACAGAAAGCGCACACACACATATATATATATATATATATATATATATATATAGATATATATATATATATATATATATATATATATATATATTTACACACTACCTGTTAAGCTACAAATGACCTTTAAAATCTAATTCGCCCTACCTCGGAATTAATATATTTTCATGTGTTGACCGAAGGGGAATCTTTTAGTTGATATGAATTTCGTCGGCTCATGGGCTCGAACCACAGAACCAAGAATTCAGGAAGTACAGTGAAGTTCTTTACCCACAAGGACATTTGTAGCTTAATGAGTGCATATGAATCACGGTGATGTGATAAAATTGTAGGGAATAAGCAAATTTCATCATTTATTTCCCCAATAGTATATAGGCTTGTAGTGATATGCATATCCAAGAAAAAAGTGCTAGGTAGTGCAGAATATATATGTAATATGTATATTCTATATATATATATATATATATATATATATTATATATATATATATATATTATAATAATAAAAAATTAATTGCAATTAACTTCCGACCCCCTGAAACTCCTTACAATAAAACGAACGCATTATACAAAAAAAAAAAAAAATTCGTAAATAACTCGCATATGCTACAATTCGAATTGAAAGATGAACAATAATGATCC
Source organism: Macrobrachium nipponense (assembly GCF_015104395.2). Lineage (NCBI taxonomy): Eukaryota > Metazoa > Arthropoda > Malacostraca > Decapoda > Palaemonidae > Macrobrachium > Macrobrachium nipponense. The sequence continues at coordinate 110,769,939 of NC_087203.1, read as the reverse complement.
TCCCCTCTCCACCACCCACACCTGGAACCCCACGAAAAAAAATAAGGTATTTTAAAAACGAGACGAATTGGACCAAGCACAATCATTTGTTTGGAAGGAGGGAGAGACTCGGCCAATTAGATCCGAGCTTTTCGGATTGCCGGTCTGGGTAGATGCTGGAAGGGAGAATTGAACGTCTCGTAAATTAATAAGCTTACGAGGAGGACCCCAGAGAGAGAGAGAGACAGAGATAGAGATAGAGCCAAGAAGAAGAAAGAAAGAGAGAAAGAAACCAGAACCACGGCGAAAAAATGAAGAAATAAAGAGATAGTCATCGCGGGCAACTCGGAGTGTATGTGCCAATAGCTGTCATTACGGCCATCTCACCGAGGCCGTCATTTCTTAATCTAGCATCTAAATACGCATGCCGGCATGATGGACTTGACGTCAGATACCAATCTTGCTTTCCCGCGACTAACTTACGACTCATAAGGATTTGGCGAAGCAGCATCCAGCCAGCCCCTAGTACTAGTGGATGCTACGACGCCGCTGGCTCGGCGCGGCTTCCACATATTAATGCAAGGACCGACTGGGGGGGGGGGGGGGGGGGGGGGGGGGGGGGTGGGGATGATGCCTGGAATGGGAATGTGCCTTTGGATGGGGGCTGGAGGGGTTGGGGGAGTTTGAGGCTGGTTTGGGGGAGAGGAGGGGGTTAATAGGTCGATGGGGGTTTTAAGGGGGACAAGTGGTAAGAGGAGGATAGGGGTACGGGGAGTGGGGTGAGGTTAACAGAAGGATGGGGGTGGTGGAGGGAGAAGGGATTCCAGGGATGAGTGCTGGAGGGGGCTTGGGGGTGAGGAAGGGGGGGGGGTGGGGGGGTGAGGATACCTTCCAGTTAGAACATTTCCAACTTTTCTTATTCCCCTCCTCCTTCCTCCTCCTCCTCCTCCTCAACACCCTCATGCCTAAACAATCCGTGGGCTGCACAACACCTGGGTTCTAAAAATTTCGGATGGGTGGGAGGGTGTTGGTGGGCCGGGGTGGGAGGGATTTGCGTCCGTCTTTCTTTGAGCAATGCATTTTCTTCATTTTTTTTTTATTTCTTTTGTAAAATTCATGCAAAAGATAAGCGAGCCTCAACTGGAGTGGCTGGAATGTTAATTTTTTTTCTTCCGTGATATGAAGATTCAGTAAAAAAAAAAAAAAATTATATATTTCCATAAAATCTCTCTAGACCAGTGTTGCAGCATTACGAGAAACAAGCCAACATTCATCAGTACCAACAAAAGCACAAACCTTCTCAAAAAACAAAAGCCTTCGAACGATCAATCAACAAAAGAGGGCAGATTCAAAATCGTCATCATACCTGGACATTAAATATTTCCCTTATCTATATTATGTAAAGTAATCACGTAAATTTCGTCTTCTTCTTCAAAAAAAAGGTCATATATCATTAAAATATTAGCTTAACTGATCTTGAGGACTCATAAAACTGATTTACGATCGTCTGTCGATCTGCAACGATACTTGGTATTTGTTTTGCAGGAATCCCAAGTGTGTTCATATTTGCATCCAGATATAAACATTCACTTACGGAAGAGAATTTATATATAAGTTATATATACTACTATATATATAGTATAATACTATTATTAATTATATTATTATATATACTACCTTATATTAAACTACTTTAAATACAACAAACAACAAATACACACAAAACAATAATATAAAACATGATAATAATTAAATATATATTATATATATATATATATATTATAATAATAATTTATATATTGAGGTATCGGTGAATTATCACTCCTAACTCTAGGAAACCTCTGGGAAGGCGCAAAAGACACTGTGAAAGTGACGCCAAATCTCCACAAAGGGCGCGGAGAGATCCCCCTGAATCCCTTCGCAAAGATCTGAGGGCTAATGGACGACAAATGCACCAAAGAACCACCTTCAGGAGGGAAGTTGTTTGTATTGGCCTCCGCTGAGGGAACAAACGTCAGTCCTTCGAGGAATCGCAGATCCGACCAAACGACCCGGAGATAAAATTGGAGAGAGAGAGAGAGAGAGGAGAGAGAGAGAGAGAGAGAGAGAGAGAGAGAGAGGATTTAAGATGGCGTACCTATGGCCGACACAGTGTGAAGCTACGACAGACAAAAGAAAAAAAAAGGACAGGAGCTACCCAAGCAAAGTTCTGAAATAGAGAGAGAGAGAGAGAGAGAGAGAGAGAGAGAGAGAGAGAGAGAGAGAGAGAGAAAACACCAGGGAGTACCAAAGAAAAGTTCTGAATGAGAGAGAAACACCAAGGGCTATCCAAAGTAAGGTTCTGAAAGCGATACGAGAACTAGAGAGAAAGAGAGAGAGAGAACACCAAGGGCTACCCAAAGCTAGGTTATGAAAGTGATACGAAAGAGAGAGAGAGAGAGAGAGAGAGAGAGAGAGAGAGAGAGAGAGAGAGAAACCACGACGTGACACAAATGCTACGTAAATCTTTTCAGTGCACGTGTGCCATTAAAACAATTGAGCGCCATCACTTCAAAGTACCCGACGCGAATCCTGCAACAAACATAATTGCGCCACACCATTCTCAAGACGAGAGGACTACTATACCATTACTCACCGAGCTGTGAAATAATCTGAAATAATCTCCGCCCTAAAGGAACCACGGTGTGAATGACGGAGCGCAGAAGAAGAATTAGAATCCCGAAAAAAAAAAATATGCACATGTTACAACAAGGGGCCGGGTAACTCGATCATTTGAGTAATTGTGCGACAGTTGTAGGGGTTTGTCGTTAAGGGGGTCACAGAGAGAGAGAGAGAGAGAGAGAGAGAGAGAGAGAGAGAGAGAAGGGCATGCCGTAAGCGATGACAATGGTATTAGTGGAGTGATAAACGGAAGGTCAGATTGCCATATGGCTTATCGTCTCTGCGGTCGAAAGGATCGATTTCTCCGTCACAAGAAGACAAACAGTTCGTGGACACAATCACAAAATGGCCTTCGACAGCATTCAGTTTTTATATTATATTATTATTATTATTATTATTATTATTATTATTATTATTATTATTATTATTATTAAAAATGGCAGAATTAAGCGGTTTGATTTTATATATTAATTCTGCCATTCTTTTTAACAGTATTTGCCTAAAAGAGGGTCTTCTACCAAAATATTATTATTATTATCATTATTATTGAACCAAACAAAAACTTCTTTCAGTTTTCAGGTTGAAAAAGAAATCCACAAAATTACTGTGTATAACGTGTTTACTTATAAGCATTTACATTTTATTTTACTCAACACTCGAGTACTTTCAGGCCCTATCTGTGGCCCTTTTTCAAGAGATTTGTAGGTTGTCAATAGGGCCTGAAAGTACCCGAGTGTTGAGTAAAATAAAATGTAAATAATTATAAGTAAACACGTTATACACAGTAATTTTGTGTGTTTCTTTTTTCATTATTATTATCATTCAGTAGAAGAAACCAATTCATGTGGAACAAGCACACCAAAGGGGCCAACTGACTTCATATTCAAGCTTCCAAAGAATATGGTGTTCATTGGGAAGAGGTAAGAGGAAGTAAAGGGAAATAAAGAAAAGAAGAGATCTCACTTATTAGAAATAAATGAATTAAATTAATTGATTAATAGATAAAAATGTATCTAAATGCATCTTCGCCTGAACTTTTGAAGTTCCATATACATAAAATCAAATCCGACTGGTTTCCTTTTCGGTTCCATCAATGTCTCCCTGATGATGTCTTAATTTTGGAAACTTACAAGTCCAAGACAAGATGTAATGCATCACTACCCTAAACACAAGTCGCCTTGTATTTTAATAATTCTCTTACAATTTTTTTATATTCATTTTTGTAGTTTTAAATAACCGAATTCTTCTTCCTGTTATTCCTAATACCTTTTGCTATTTCTTTCCAGGGAACACCAAATTCATTGGAAGCTTGATTTCAATTCAGTGGCCATTTTGGGTTGTTCCATAATAATAATATAATAATAATAATAATAATAATAATAATAATAATAATAATAATAATAATAATATACTTATTATTAGTTATTATTATTATATTATTAATTATTATTATTATTATTATCATTATTATTATTTTATTATTATTATTATTTAATGTAGAGGCTTATGAATGGAAATTAATCCCACAACAAATATAAAACATTTAATCGCTACTCTCCTTAGCTTACACAGTGAACTGTTTGAGGCAGCAGATATTTCCAAAACAATATTTCTCATAATGTTTCATCTCTAATTCACTCTCAAGACAATTGTTATGAGTAGCCTGGGAAGGCATTCTGATTTGTAGTTTTCTGTAAAAGAAAACTATTGAGATGGCTATTTGTCTGTCCATCAGCACTTTTCTTGTCCGGCCTCAGACCTTACTAACTACTGAGGCTAGAGGGCTGCAAAATGGTGTGTTGGTCGTCCACTCTCCAATCAACAAACATACCAAATTGTACCTCTCTAGCCTCAGTAGTTTTTATGTTATTTAAAGTTAAAGTTAGCCATGCTCGTGCGTCTGGCACCGCTATAGTGCCGACAACACAGGACTTCACCGGGCGACAAGAGTTTCATACGTTGTACAGAAAACTCGATTGCCTCCAAGAAACGTTGGAGCATTTTTTTACCTGTTACATTTACCCTTCCTTTCAGAAACTGCAGGAAACTGCAGACAGCTGCTGTTCAAAGACGTAGCAATAACGTCAAAATAATCCATTCGTAAAGTAGGCATTTCCTGATTAATTCTCCTTTACCACCTGCTGAGAAAGTGTCCACTTACAAGCAACCTTTACACTTATGGACGTCATTACCTCTATCTTCGGCATCGAGGTATTGTGTGACCTGAAACTCCATTTCCTTTAGATCGGCGATCAATCTGATCTGATGATAATCTTCAGAGGTAACATCCTTTAATTACAATTATTTCACTCCAATGACCCTTCGGGATACGCGGATCCTACGGCAATTAGAGAAGAGAGAATTACGGATACGACGATAAACAGGAAATGTCGAAGTATCTTAATGCGCTCGAAGTGAAACAAAAAGGTTGTAAGGAAAAACATCCTATTCTGACTCTTAACTTCCTTCGAGATATTTTTCTGAATATAAGACCCCAGTTGCTTACCATTATTATCAAAAGATAAAAGCTTATTCATACGGAACAAGCTTACTACAGGGGCCACTGACATGAAATTCAAGCTTTCAAAGAATATGGACGGTAGACGCTAAAACGCTAACTCGTGAATAATTATATTGCTTGAGCCAGAATAAAGGGAAACAGAAGACATCATCTCATCTAAATTTCTCAAACCTTTGACGAATATTCAATTCAGTTATCGAGAGTCTGACACAGCTCTCAAGAGCACATCATCTGACTCACATTATGTGTACAATACAGAAAAGTACAGATAACTAACAAGCACATGAACAAAAATAATTTTGCAGAGGTGAAATTAAACTGAAATAAACCTTAAGACTTCGCATTATAAGGATTATAAGGGTCAATTTTCAGTTACATAAATAATGATATACTTCCTGACTTCGCGCAAAAGTGGGACACTCTTCCTATTTTGTGTACTAGAACACATTTCCCTAAGTCCAAACTATATATCTGAACATTATCCAGGTAAGGTTCATTTTGGGGAGGTACATATATCTGAACATTATCCTTGTATGGTTTATTTGAAGGTGGTAACATGTAATTAGCATAATTACGGAATTTCAGCCACGATGACTACACTTTTTCTTTATCCAAGAGGGAAAATCATTGTCAGTTTTACAACAACAACAAAATTAAGTATCTGAAATAATACATTAATCATTACCAAATTCACGACAAATTTTAAGTTTGCCATTTCACTAGTAAAGAATGCGATGATTTACATTTGTTTTTATCCCAGAAGGGAAATAATTCTCATACATACATAAAAAGACCATAATTAAATTATCTAATATATTAAGAAAGAAGCAGACGTTATTACAAAATTTATAAAAAAAATATTTTTGTTTCCCTTTTCAATTGTAAAGAATGAGAGGCTTATGATTTTTAGCAAACAGATTGATTTATTACAGGTAAATTACATTAATAACATTCAAAAATAAAAGGCAGGATTTAGAAGTAAATACTGTGATATTCTAAAACAAAGAAAAATAGAAAAATTTAGGAAACAATTGCACCATATTATGAAACAATAAAAACCACGTACGCAAAACTGCTGTAATATAGTAACAAAAACAAGAGAGAGAGAGAGAGAGAGAGAGAGAGAGAGAGAGAGAGAGAGAGAGAGAGAGTTGAGGAATACCAGTATCGGAAGGCCAGCCACACTTGGGGCATTTGAGAAAAACCACGTGTACACTTTAGGGACTGCAACTAATTGGGACTTTCCATAGCATATTCATCAGAGATAAAGTTAAACGAGCTAAAACCACGTTGCTTTTTACCGCAGACCACAACATCCTACAAAAAGTGACTGTTCAAGTACTCCTACGGCGAAATAAATGTAGTTTCGTTCAGAATGAACCACAAGAATGTCTTTACTTATCTAGAATTTCAGTGCTAGATACATAATCTGTTACGCAAAACTAACGGTTTCTAAACAGCATTTTGAAATAAAAGAGGAATAAAAATCAACCGTCCATTTGTTTAAATCAAAGTATAAGATGCCTTTATATATAAATATAGAATTTCAGAGCTGGACACGTAACATATTTTACAAAACTTAAACATTCTCAAAAGCTTTTTGAAATAACAGAGAAAGAAAACTAAAAAAGTATCTTTTAGTGAGAAAAAAAAAACAAGAGGAAGTTGTGAGATATACTTATGCAGTGTCATTAGCAAAATAAGAAGTAAGTGATATAGACATGTTTTGTTAATAATAAAATAGGAAGAAATTAGCGTCCTACGGCAACGCATTACCTCAGAAATATACTTTTTTTACATTTCTTTTAAAATAATTTTTACGTAGATAAAGGTACTGATCCATGACTGAAGTCTTGGCGTACATCATGGCAGACACAAGACATGTAAAAAAAAAGAAGACTAAGAAGAAGAAAAACAAGAAGAAGAAGAACAAGAAGAAGAAGAAGTCCTTCAGACGTGTCACATAAGTCTGTTTTGTCTCGTCCTTAAGAGACACAAGTCCAGCTTCTGATAATGAGAGAACTGACTGAGGCCAATTTCCAATCTCTCTCTCTCTCTCTCTCTCTCTCTCTCTCTCTCTCTCTCTCTCTCTCTCCTTTTGTGCGATTCTCCAGACGGCCTGCCAATAAACAAGAGAAAACCACGGCGATTCTGTTCCCCTTTAACATCGGGTTAATATATTTGCTCCGAATAGGACTAAAAAGGGAGACTGCTGCTGCTTCTTCTTCGTCTTCTACTTCTAACAATGCGGAGGAGGAGGAGGAGGAGTAATTTAGGGAGCTCTCGATTTCGAAAATCACACGCCAGGGGAAAGAAGGACATGACACAGAAGAAGATCCTGAGAAGGATCTAAAGTAAGACACCTGACTTTAACAGGAGGATCTTGAAGCCTCTCAAATAAAAAAAAAAAAAGATTTCTCTAGAAATACAAGACAAAGATGTCGATCATGAGAGAGAGAGAGAGAGAGAGAGAGAGAGGAGTAGTTTTTTTTATATAAATTGGATGCTGAGCCTTTGTTACGGAATGACTGAATTATGTGGCGTTTTCAGTCGAGGGAGAAACATGACTAAAATAAATAAAGCGCACGTCAGGCCATAATCTGGATGAATTTGCTTCGCACCACCAATACGAAAATAGCTTTCCAGATTGCTTCTACACAACCTTCGAGATTTACGATAAGACTGTTTAACCATCAGATACAAGAGCCCGCGGGGGGTTGGGGGGTTGGGGATGGGGGAAGGGGCGAGGGGAGGGGAGGACATACAAAGAACCCCACGCCCCACGAAGGTGCAGATCATAAATTAAGCAAATAAGACGCATATTTCATTTTGGAGTTGCCCTAAAAGGCAACGAACGAACTTCTTCTCTCTCTCTCTCTCTCTCTCTCTCTCTCTCTCTCTCTCTCAAAGGCCCTGGCAACCCTGGCCTTATGCTGAATTAAACGATGGATAAGAGTTAGTTATGGGACAACAAGTACAATATGGCTGCTCGGCCCACGAACGTGGGAGGTCCTTAAAAGGGTATAGCCACTAACAATATACATAATACAGGACCCTATTTCTTTTTTATTCTTCTTCCTACTCTTCTGCTTTTTTATTTCTCTCTCTCTTTTTGAAGCAGAGGTAAGCGGAAAAAGACTGAAGCCATCTAAATCATAAAGCAAATGAATAGGCTATTTTTCCAAAGAGAATAGTTATTGTGCTTGCAGATGGCTTTGACGCAAACGAATTTCTCTCTCTTTTCAAACAAGATACAAAAGTTTTAATAAACGAAAAAAAAATTCATGGATATCTAACAAAATCGTATATTATTTTGCTGGAGAAAACGATGACAAAAAGAGTTAGGGGACAAAACATCCGTTTAGAAAGATGACTTTAGCTCTTCAAATTTGAATCACTTTACGAAGTCATTAGTCTGTACAAATTCAAATTCAAATTTTGTATGAATCCATCCCATATTTAAACGATGATCAGATCTGCACTATATCAGGTCAAGTTTAATTGGCAAGAAAATGGCGCTGTGCTAAAATATTAAAAACCGTTTCCAGAATCTACACTGTAAAAAAAACAAAAACATAAACCTTGAATCCTACGAAGTTATCTTTATACCAATTTCAACACCCCCCCCCCTACCCCCGCCAAAACAATGAGAGATAGTTTAGATTTCCAAGTAATTGTAAAAAGCATATCTTCCATAAATGAAAACCAGAATTAATATTATTGGACAGAGAGAGAGAGAGAGAGAGAGAGAGAGAGAGAGAGAGAGAGAGAGAGAGAGAGAGAGAGAGAGAGAGAGAGAGAATTTGTATCTATTAATAATGCCTATTTTGTTACCTTAGAAAATACTATTTTAATAAGTTTATTTAATATTTGCATGAAGGTCGTTTGGTAAAAACTTTTTTAATCTTTAATACGAGACTATGACAAACACGCACGGATAAGGAATTTTTCATTACGGAGATGAACTACATGAAGCACCATTACTAAAAATAGACACACACATATATATATACACATGAATATACATAGATATACATATGTATATATATGCATATATATATACGTATATACACGTGTGTGTGTGTGTGTGTATGTGTGTGAGTGCGCGATTAGAAAAGGTCTTTCATTCAGCTCACCTTTGCACCCGCACGAATAAAATTTCTTTATCTGCAAAATCATTTTACACCATCAGTCCATTAACACTCACACCTGGCTCTGCTCATAAGGCACCTAATTAACCTATGAAAAAGCAGTTGTACACTGAAGCCCTTAATGTGCTGTTAACAGTGGGGTGACCTATATAATATTTCTTTTTCACTTTCCTCGTTAAAAATAAAAATGTAACATAAAAATAAACTTTTCTTTATTTTCCTCGTACAAAAATTTGTATAAAAATCAATGTTTTTCTTTGTAAAGAAAATTATTATAAAATTATTTTTATTTTCTTATTAAAATATTCATATAAAAATCAAATTTTAAAATGTATTTCGTACAGAAATTGATATAAAAATCTAATTTCTTTATTTTACTAGTAAAAAATTAATATATAAATATTTTTTACTCCTAAAAAACTTATATAAAAATCAATTTTCTTACTAGTATAAATCATACTTATTTTACTTTCCTCGTAAAAAAATAGTATAAAACTAAAAACTTTTATTTTTCTAGTAAAAAAAATATAAAAATCACATTTTGTTTTATTTTCCTCGTAATTAATAAAAAATAAAATTGTTTAGCGTAAAAACATAAAAATAATTGTATTTTTAATTTTCGTCGTAAAAGAT
>NC_087203.1:110749994-110754994 GCF_015104395.2 Macrobrachium nipponense | reverse complement strand
TGCTCCGTCGGTTTCGTTGTTCCTTCCTTTTGTTTATGCTTGTTTATTTGTTTGTTTTTTTGTTATTTTTTTTTGTTTAGTCTAGAAAGAGATGATTCTCCACACGCCGTAAGTCAAGCGGCGAATGAGTTTTTCGCATTGGTATTGAAGTCAGTATTTGCGAGTGTTCGTGTTGCTAAGATTGCTTGCCGTCAATCATCTTGTTGCGTAAGGTTACATATATATATATATATATATATATATATATATATATATATATATATATATATATATATATATAACTATATATATAAGAAATAAAAAATTAAGCACGTGATTTTGTTTATTAGCTGAAGCCAGAGGGAAAATTTTTGAAAAAGAAAAGGCAGAGTGCCAAGTACTTTCGTGTATTTAACACATCTTCGGGCACAAAAGATGTGTTAGATACACGAAAGTACTTGGCACTCTGTCTTTTCTTTTTTAAAAATTTTCCCTGTGGCTTCAGCTAATATATATATATATATATATATATATATATATATATATACATATATATATATATATATATATATATATATATATATATATCTATAGTATATATATATAATTTGTTAGGGAAAATAGCGTAGATATAAAAAGAGAGAATAATAGCAGATATAAAGTGAGAGAGAGAGAGAGAGAGAGAGAGAGAGAGAGAGAGAGAGAGAGAGAGAGAGAGAGAAAGCCATCTGTCTAACAGTGGATCTCTCTCTCTCTCTCTCTCTCTCTCTCTCTTTATATTTACTATTATTCTGTTTTTATATCTACGCTATTTTCCCTAACTAACATTACACATAAATCGTTCGCTTAAATTCTACTGCAAATTCGAAACTACTCCTTTTCTCCCTCTTTCAAATTTCTTGTGATTAATACAAATGAATAAAAAAAATATTCACAGGGTGCAGTTATCACCTGCGTTGATTTTCATTATAAACTAAACAAGCCACAAGAATTTTAGCCTTTTATTAATGTGACTTCTTAAGAGACGTATACTAACCCACGCTCTAAATGTTACTTAAGTCAAATCTACGTGCAACGAGTCGACGAATCTGCTTTATAATTAAGTGTTATATTTGAGCAGTGTACGAATGATCGTGCTTATTATGTTTTTGGGAATGACAATCCTCTTACAAAACCTTCCCAGTCTTATTACATTGCACTTTTCGATCTGATATCTGTGAAGCAAGAAGATAAAAATATTTTTATTTTTATTTTAGCAGCCTGTGAGTTAAAAAGATAAAACATTTTTTTTAAATGAAAATCCTCTTAAAAAACTTGCAAGTCTAATAAAATTGCGCTTATCTATCTGATATCTGTGAGGTAAAAAGATAATAGTAATAAAAAATTTAAACTTCAGCAGTATATATACGAATTACCGTGCTTATTATGTTTTTGTGAATGCAAATCCTCTTAAATGGAAAAAAAAAAAATTATTAAATTGCGCTTGTCTATCTATCTCTGAGGCAAAATGATAAAAAATTGATAACCGGTTAATATTGGACGAATTACTGTAAGCTTTGGCTGTCAGAAATGGACAATTTGAATAATTGTATTATTCATATTGTTTCCTTCCTACAGCCAAACCTTACAGTAATTCGTCAATTATTAGCCAAAGCTTACAATAATTCGTCCATTTTTAGTGAAATATTTTTTGTATATTTTTACCTCACTTATACCTCTCAATGCTATTAATAAACCTGGTAAGATTTTTAAGATGATTTTCATTCTCAAAAACATGATAAGCACGCTAATTCGTACGCTGATAAAATATAACGCATAATAAAATAACAGAGGACATTTTGTAAGCACGAACTGAAGAGGTTATAGCCAAAGCGCATAATTCGGGAATCATTTGCTGAAGGTCATTCATTAGATTAAATTGTTCTATAAAATTAATTTAATGGAATGTAAATTCAGAGAAATAAAATCAATTTAATGTAATCTAAATTCAGAGCGAAATTATGGAATGTAAATTCAGAGTAATAAAATTAATTTAATGGAATCTAAATTCAGAGCGAAATAATGGAGATATAATGGAATTTAAATTTGTTCTCCTTAATCGCATAATTAGAACATATCAAAGTTATTTTATATAAATTCGGGTATATTGTGTAACCAGTACCGGCTGGCCTCGGATCTTTGCAATAGAATTACAGTTCGAAGACTAATATAATTATTGAGTGCTAAACGATTTTTCTTGATTTTCTTGCTTAGTATAAACATAAATAGACAGACAGATAGGAGAACTGATAAGTAAACAGTCAGATACTGATTTATAAAAAAATAAAATAATAATAATAATACCGTTCAGCTAATTGGCAAAACAATTTTCAGATTTAACGAAAATAAATTATATTCGGTAACGCAACCAAGATATAAGCTCATCAAGAAATCACTAGGAAATTGATAGTACACGAGAGACGAAATAAATTCGATCAGAAGGAAATAATTTTTAAAATCATTTAAATTTTTCCCGAGAGCTCAAAAACGAATAACCAACACAATCGCTAACGAGACCACAAGCCAAGAACATCGTTTTTTTTTTTTTTTTTTTCTGCTTCGCTCTCTCGGCCGACAACGAAAAAGGAGACGGAGAGTAAATAAAGAACTGAGTTTATACGACGGAGGGCGGAGAGGAACACCTTCCTTCGTGGGGTTAGAGGGGTAGAGGGAGGAAGGGGTTAGGGAATAAGAGGTAGGGGAAGGGAGGGGGGAGGGGGGGGGGGGGGTGGGGGGGGGGGCTGGAACATCCCGCTCTAATACCGCTGTTATCACGAGAACTTAGGCGGCGAATAGATGATAGATAATTTGCATTTGAAAACGCTATATTTTGTCATTTGCGTCAGGCCAAGTATATATATGCTAAAGGATCTGATACAAGGTGCTTGACCCCGATCCTGTTACCGCACGTGAGAGATATCATCCCCTTTTACCGAAGGAATTCCGGCTCCAGCCGAGGCGCTTGTGAGGAATGACGCGAGGAGCGCGGGGCATCTTCGGTCCGGACTTCGAAATCCTGAGGCTTTCCTCGGAGGAGGAGGAGGATCTCCTCCTCGTCCGGGCAAGAACTGAAAATGGTGTTTCTAAAAAGGGGCGGCGGGGCCGAGGATGGGCGTTCGCAATAAAGGGTTCCTAGGGGCGGGGGGTGGAGGGGGGTTGTGGAGCTAAGAGGGCGTCCGTGTAGAACAAGGCGAGACACAATAAACCTGGCATATCAATTCGGGACGATATGCTCCTGTCAGTCGAAGACGGTCGGAGGAATCCCGGAGAGAGAGAGAGAGAGAGAGAGAGAGAGAGAGAGAGAGAGAGAGAGAGGTACGGCGGCCTCGTACCAACAGGTGCACGAGACCTCGAGAGATAGTCTTTTCGTATTTATTTTCCAATTCCGAGATAAGTGTCTGTCACTTAGGGAGGTTTCAAAAAACATAGGAGACACGGGGGGGGGAGGTCCCCCCTCCACTCCTACCCTACCAAAAGCTTCCTACACTCCTTCCCCCCCATCCATCCCCCACCCCCGAGGCCCCCCGCTCCCCATCAGGAGATCTACGTAGCAAGGTCTCCCATACAAACCTCTCTTCTCAGCAACAACAATGACGACATCACAGAATCTAAATTCAGTTTAGACCATCAATCACGTTCCTTTTTGTTTTTTTACACTCGGAAATAGAATTTAATCCTTCGTTTATTTTCGTGCGGACTACACGACACAATACAGGGAGAGAGAGAGAGAGAGAGAGAGAGATACCGATTCCATAATATTTATTCCTCTGAACGAATGATGATGTAGCAAGAACCGTGTTTATCTAGTACACAGCATTTTGGGCGAATGACATCATGGTACACCCCGGCCGATCTCACAACCATGAAAGAAGAAAAATAATATTAGGGAAGTCTACGAATTTGGAATTGCAGACTTTTTTTTCAAAAAGTTATTTGAAAAACTATCACAGGTTTTTAGCGCGAAAAAAATATCAAAACGGTCCCGGAGACGTGGCCATACATTATTATACATCTCCTGCTATCATAGGTGATACGGCTTAACGTATTAAGTATTGCCTCTCTTCCTTAAGATTATCTTTCACACTGTCTTCTTTTAGTTCTGGTATGTTTTTTTCTTTTAGGGTTAAATTGCCAGTTACTCCAATATCGAAGAATATTTAATGGTATTTAAACCACACATACGAATTCCTCGACCAAGCTCAAAATTTGGAAGTTTGGAGAAACGTTAATATTCCCCACGCAAAGGCTTATCAAACGTTTCCCAGCACAGAATAATCCCTAAAACTTGCAAATATACAGTAAAAAAATGAGAATGCGAACTGACTGGCAACCACAGGCCCCTCCCCCTCGGGTCCCCATCGAGCGGCCATTGGTCCGCGCGGGATATAGAGGGTACCACAACTTCCCACACTACTACATTTAGGTCACATATATCCCCTTGATCGGTGCCTTTTCCCGTCTTACGCCACTCTTTATCAGGAAGGCTGTCTTTCATAAATTCTCCAATCACAAAATTAATCCCCGAAAAAAAGAAGGGTCTGGTGGAATCTGATTCTTAGTTTTGGTACGTTTTTTGTTTATTTATTTTTTTTTTTCTTTTCGAAGACTATAGCTACACTTTAATCGAAATAAAATAAGAGTAGAAGGAGTAGAAGATAGTAGGCGGGGAAGATAAAATAAAGAAGCGAGGAAGGAAAATATATAATAATAATAAAATTCGCTCAAAGAAAAACAACAACATAGATGGAAACAATGGCCGAAAATTCCTTCAGGTTCCAACCGCAAAGTGGTTAAATAAATGGCAAAAAAGAAAGAAAAAAGTATACCAGTGGGAAACGATGAACGAGGCAGTTGCTGCATGTAGGCCCGGAGGAGGGGGAGGAGGAGGAGGTAGGGAGGGAGAGGGGGAGGTGGAGTAGGAGAGGGGAGGGGGGTTGGAGAGGGGGATGGAGGAATCGTCCTCCCAAAAGTTGTCAAGGTCA
>NC_087203.1:110727494-110747494 GCF_015104395.2 Macrobrachium nipponense | reverse complement strand
AATAAATGATAGGAAATAATATTTTATTAAGGTATTAATTAAATTCTAACGTTTCCTTTCTATGCCTTACTTATATACATATAAAAATGTCAATAACTACTAAAAAAAATACGACTTTTTGTGGTATTAATTAAAAAACAACTTTTCCTTTCTAATGTATTACATATAAACATACAGAAATGTCAATAATAAAATAAAATAAGATTTTTCTAGGGCATTCATTAAAATCAAACGTTTCCATTCTAAAAATGTCAATAAACTATAAAATAATAGCAAGATTTTTTTAGGGCATTAATTAAAATCTAACGTTTCCATTTTACTGCCTTACATATAAACATAAAAATGTTAATAAATATAAAAAATAAGAATTTTTATGGTATTAATTAAAATCTAAAGTTTCCATCCTACTGCCTTAGTTATAAACATAAAAATGTCAATAAATGATCAGAAATAAAAATAACTTTTTAAGGCATTAATTAAAATCTAACATTGTTCCCTTCTACTCTTACTTATAAAAATATAAAAATGTTATTATATAATTTTTTTTTAAATAAAATTTTTTATGGTTTTCATTAAAATCTGAAGTTTCCGGTCTACTGCCTTACTTATAAACATATAAAAATGTCAATGAATGATCAGAATTAACAAGATTTTTTTCAGGGTATTAATTAAAATTTACCATTTTTTCCCTTCTATTGGACTTAGTATTGCCACGGCCTTCGGAACTGTGGCAATGCCAGGACAATCCGGGTTGCCACACTCGCGGCAGACGGAGAGAGACCCGTGCTAGATGACAGCAGAGCAGCTGTGGCGCGATGACGTCCTCTTCGTTCTCTCTTACAAACCTGACATGTTTTGACTCCGAATTTTATTGTGCTCGAACTGATACTCTCCCACTCTGCGTTGTCTGTACTTTTGTTCGGTGTCACCTTCGGGGAGACATCCTTGCCTTGTTCTCTTTTGTTGTTCCATTTTTTTTTATTTTTTTTTTTAATCAGTGGGATCTCTTTTTTCTCTATTTCCCTTTATTTCCTCCTACTTCTTCCTAATGAACGCCATATTTTTTGCAAGCCTGAATTACAAGTCAATGGCCCCTGATGGGCTTATTCCATATGAACAGGTTTCATCTACTGAATAATAAAAAAAATAATAATTTACACCTGCATAAATATATATCATATATATATAATACGAGACAAGTGATGTACCTGAGAAAATTTAATTTTTTTTAAATCGGTTTATCAAAAAAACTAATTTATTTACAAATGTACAATGATGAATGTTAACAAATACTTTAAACTAGAGCATTACTATTCAGTACACGCCATTAACAAAAAGCTTTGGAATTTATATATCCAATGGAATATTAATATCTTGGAAAAGAATATTACCCTCATATTATTATAATGCTTTTCCCTTTATTCTTAATATTATTGTTATTATTACTTTCTTTCCGCTCCAAACGAGATGCTTTGCCAGAGGAGGCCCCCGTTAATAGATAAATAAATAAATAAATAAATAAATAAATAAATAAGTAAATAAATAAATATATACACATATATATATATATATATATATATATATATAGTATATATATATATTATATTATATAGAGAGAGAGAAAAGAGAGAGAGAGAGAGAGAGAGAGAGAAGAGAAGAGAGAGAGAGAGAGAGAGAGAGAGAGAGTTAATGCAATCAAAACAGAAAATCAAGTAGCCCATGCTATTTGAACGCTATTCAAATAGCACCAGATTCCTCTCCGGACCAAAACAACCTTCTCATAAAAGCACACTGGAAACCAAATTGATAGGAATATACGTACGAACACTCAGCTAATAAATCAGCCTCAAATAAATAAAATAAACAAATGGATAAACAAATTAATATGATACGTAGCCAGCCTGAACTATCATGAAGAAGTACACCTGTCATGATTAATGAACCATAATTTCAAGTGACTAAATTCTATACAGAATATTAATCATAATCTTTTTATCACGAAAATAAATGCTATAATGATTAAAAACCATAATAAATTATATCAATTTATATGTAATGAATAAAAATAATAATTCATAATCAATAATAAGCTGTTATATAAATGTTATGGATTAAACTGCCCATAAATAACTTATAAACGTGAACAAAATCATAATAAATAATTCATAATCAATCATAATTTATATATAAATGACGTAACGATTAAATTCCATAATAGATCATAATGATTTATATTATTAAAAATAATTCATAATTAATCATAAGTAATATATTAATGCTGTATTGATTAAATGCCATAATAACTTATAACAACTTACATGTGATGAATACAAATCATCATAATACTTCATCTTTCTATGATAAATTATATGTAAGAAGAAATGAACTACATTGCAATGTTTTAAGATCACAAAAACATCCCTCTTAATTTGAGGTCTGGTCAAGAACCTTCGGTACACACTGATAACATTCGCGTTCCTGCAGGATCTAATAGGATATAATTCATCCTCCACTCCTAATATCTGCCACGACAGCAATGCTTGCCATTCAAGAATTGATGCCTGAGCAGAACTGGTAATTTAGATTGCCAATAAGAGACCCTGGGGGGGCGGGAGCGACCAAGATAAACAGCTTCTTCAAAAGCTGGGTTTGAAAATACAATTGAATTGCCAGGAGGTGAATTGATCTGTCGAGTTCAATACAAGGCCGAAATTTCAGTCAAATATGAAAACAAGTTCGAGTTGTTTTGCGAGGGTATTAGTCATGTCATATGGACACGAAAGCTGGTGTGTGTGTGTGTGTGTATGTGTATGTATGTATGTATGTATGTATGGAAAATATTGTATATACGTATATCTAATAAAAGAAGCCCATAAAAACGCCAAAATATAGAAAGCAGGTACTATATTTTGGCGTTTTTATGGGCCCCTTTTATTAGGTGGAATTCTGTTGTAACAGTACATTTTTTCCAGTCTTATATATATAATAGATATATATATATATATATAATTTATATATATATATATGATATGTATGTATGTATATGTATTATGATATAAATATATATATATATATATATATATTATAATATATTATTATTTATTTATTTAGTTATATATCAAACATACACTATACATATATCCAATCAACATGCACGAGCAATGGAATTAGCATCGTACTCATCACGGTCACCCATCCCGAAAAAAGAGGGAATAAGATGAATCACCGAAAGAGAAAGCAATATTCATCAAGCTCGCAGATCCATAAAGAGCAAAATCACACACACACACACACACACACATACACACACAAACACACACACACACACACTGCGTTGCATCCCATTAATTAGACGGCTCTGCAAACGACAGGGGAAGGAAGGAGAGTTATCAGATTTCTCGCAATTAATCCAAGAACTCAATCATAGAAGCGCGTTCAGCTTGCAACCGAATCCCGCTGCAGCAGCTTCGACTAATTAAACGAAACTCGACTCGATGCTCCGAACGGTTGGCTTTGTTTTATTTCTATGACCCATTTCGTTCGGACGTGGTCGCTGCTTACGTCTGTCTGTCTGTCTGTTCATGACAGAACTGAAATCTTACGGATATCATGCACATTCGCCGGAGCTGTTATTACAAGAAATTAGAATAACTGTCTGTCTGTCAGAATTTCACTGCTATGGATATCAAAAATATTGCCAAAGTTGTTATTACAAGAAATTACAATAACTGTCTGTCTGTCAGTCAGAATTTCACTGTTATGGATATCATGCAAATTGCCAGTTGTTATTACACGAAATTTCAATAACTGTTCGTCAGAATTTCACTGCTATGGATATCATGCATATTGTTGGATTTGTTATTACAAGAAATTACAATAAATGTCTATCAGAATTTCACTGCTATGAATATCATGCATATTGTCAGAGTTGTTATTAGAAGAAATTACAATAACTGTCTGTCTGTCCGAATTTCACTGCTATGGATATCATGCATATTGTCATCAAAGTTGTTATTACAAGAACTTACAATATATTGTCATCAAAGTTGTTATTACAAGAACTTACAATATATGTGTCAGAATTTCACTTCTATGTATATCATACATATTGTCAGAGTTATTATTACAAGAATAACTGTCTGTCAGAATTTCACTGTTATGGATATCATGCATAGTGTTAGATTTGTTATTACAAGAAATTACAATAAATGTCTGTCAGAATTTCACTGCTATGGATATCATGCATATTGTCAGGGTTGTTTTTACACGAAATTACAAAAACGTTCTGTCTGTCTGTCTGGGAGAGGCATAACAAAATTCACCCGTCATAGATTTCATTCATGTTGCCAACTGCAATTACTACAAAAAATTACAAGTACTTGTAATACCGGAACAGTTAATAATAAAAATGATTTTACAGAGTAATTTGGAAAATAATAACAATTAAACATTAACAAATACTGTATTCCCTTTCATAAGTATTACACCTGCATGAAATTTTTACCCATATTAAAGATATATATTTGGATGAATGTCATTATCCCCAATTGTTTTTTTATAGCACTAAATCGTAACCTTACATAAATCATAGTTATGGTGATGTATGGGAAATGAAAACTAAGCTAAAATTATTAATACTGACACTATAAACATAATTGATTATCAAAATAATAACTTGAAACCAAGGGAAAAATTAAATACACCGTTTGACTGCCTATTGTATGTGGGTACCCGTAACTCATATACAGTGAAACTTCCTTTATCCTGTAATTGCCCGTTCAATTACCATTCTTCCACACGTGAAAAGTGGTGTGGAACACACTCTCACAGTTTCATACATTTACACATACAATATATACACATATGCAGTCATACGTACATATGGTATTATTTTCGAGCTAGAGCGAATTGAGTACTACAGAACATTTGTAGCTTAATGTATGTGAATATGAAAAAAAGTTACGGTTGTGTGATGAAAAGGAATATATATATATATATATATATATATATATATATATATATATATATATATATATATATATATATATATATATATATATATATATATATATATATATAATATATATATAATATATACATACATGCATGACTAAATATATGCACAGATAAGTGTACATAATTTTAATATGTAAACATATATATATATATTATATATATATATATATATATATATATACACATAACTATCTACACATTTACATCAAATATATGAAAATATATATGAATAAATATATGGATAGATACTTGTATATAATACATAAATAAATAAACATATGTATGTACAGATATAGAACATATAGATATGCAAATGTATTTATATCTACAGTACATAATCCTCACAAGAAACCCTTCCATATACATACAATCCCAAACTTCAAAAATAGATGTGGTAACGCTGACCTAAATTATTAATTATAAGAATATATATACAAAATTTAAGCCATCCAATACGAACTCCATGTTCCGTCACCGGATCGCCTTTACCATAATGGCGGCGATAAAACATTTTCTATTTTGACTTGTTAGAACTCCATTTCCCGCTCGATATAGGTCGAAGTTAAGCAGCTTGCAACATAAGACTCAGTTTTTTCTAAGATAATTACTATCTTAACTAACCAACGCGAAATAAATAAAAGACGAAAATATACCGTTGGACTGCGGTATTTCTATATGGGGGGGATGTCGTGTTATGAAGCTGATAAATTGTAGATAAAGGCTATAAATACTAACTGTTTTTGCTGCTTTTTTGTTGTGTTGTATTTGTCCGTGACCGTACTTTGTTTTGCAGGCAAAACTGACTTGTTTTCCTTTCTTTTCTTTTCACAGGGAAACATCGCGTGTCTCTTCCAAGGCGATGGCGCTGGGAGGACGTCGCCATTTTGAGTTACCCGCCACTGTCTCTCTTGCCCGCCGACGTATATACGCAAGACCAGGAGGCGGCCGCGGGAGGATTATTAATATCTTTTATTTTCGTTTAGTTTAAGGTTTCTTTTCTTTTTAATATTCGCTCCTGTTAAGTGATGGCGTTCTTGATTGACGCTGTGATGTGTTGTTAACGGATTTATCGTTGCATTAACAATCTGAATGAATGTGTTTATATATATATATATATATATATATATATATATATATATATATATATATATATATATATATATATATATGTATGTATGTATACATATATTTATATATATATATACATACTATATAAGTATATATATAGTGATGTATGTATACACACACACACATATATATATAAAAGTTATATACATATAAAACTATACATAAATATATAAATACAAAAAATCTTTTATATATGCATATATACAAACATATCATATATATAACGCGACTAAAAAAATCCTTTATATATGCATATATACACATATCATATATAATTATTTATAGATAAATAGATAGCTAGCAATTATTTTCTCGCATTAAATCATGCATTTATTGACACATACACCGCTAATGAACAGTATAAGACCTGCATTGAAATTACACGACCGGGAATGAATAAAATAATTTTAAAAAAAATTGATATCTCCCGAGATCCTTGAAATGCAGGTCCCTTCAGGTCCGGGCAATAGGTGTCCGCCCGTAAGCATCCTCTTCCACCCGACGCGCCCACCAAGGGCTTTTAATATTCCTTAGGAGACTCGGGGGACCCCGTGATTAAGTTGTTGGCTGAAACGACCCAAAATTACCGGTGTACTTGCAGACCTGAACTCGGTAATAACTTCATATTCTGGCTGCAGATATTCTCATATCCTTCTCAAGGTCTCCAGAGACAGAGACAGAGAGAGAGAGCTTTTTCTCGCGCGAACGAAAAATATTTTCGTCGAAAAAAAATATATTCCCGTCGAAAAAAATATATTCTCGTCGAAAAAAATATCTTCTCGGCGAAAACAAATTTATTCTCGTCGAAAAAAATATATTCTCGGCGAAAACAAAAATATTCTCGGCGAAAAAAATATATTCCCGTCGAAAAAAATATATTCATGTCGAAAAAATATATTCTCGGAGAAAAACATTCTCGTCGAAAAAAAATATATATTCTCGGCGAAACAAAAATATTCTCAGCTAAAAAAATATTCTCAACGAAAAAATATTCTCGATAAAAAAAGTATTCTCAACGAAAAATATTACACTCAAGAGACAAAATATTTATGACCCAAGAAATATTAAAGTCTGGAAAATAGAACGATTTATGTATTTTAATATCCGCGCGGGAAAAAAAATATATCAGCCCCGCAAGCGCGCCTCTGACCCGCGGTTGCGTTGTAATAGGTTAAGCGATCTTTTATAACTGGATAAAAGCGTTATTTCCTTCAAGGACCTTTCGTAGGCGCTGCAAATAACACTCCTGAATATTCCGCAGGTCCCGGCTAATGACGAAGGACCTTCGACGGACCAGATGATGACGGGTGAGGATAATGATGATGACGATAATGAAGATGATGCAGAAGATGATAAATATGGACCACAGGACAACGGAAGCAGACGAAACCTCGTAGGTAAAATTACCAAGGTGCAAAATCACGAAAGAGTGGGTAAGTTTAAGTTTGCATTATTTTTCATGATTCGTTTGGGATCTGAGAGGAATTACGCGGGAAACGCAGGGCATTTTGTGGCACGGTGTAATTACTAGAATTCCGAATTACCGTCTTGCTTGTACGTTTTCGAATGGCTGACTTACCTACACGTTATCGCGAATAATGCGCACTATTTAATTTATAAAATAATAATAATATAATTATATATATATTTTATATATTATATATACATATATTATAGTTAATATTATATATATATATATGTGTGTGTGTGTGTGTGTGTGTGTGTATATACACACACATATATATTATTATTTATATTACATATATATATATATATATATATATATATATATATATATATATATATATACATATATATATAAATGGATGCATGCTAATGTGAAAAAAATACAGTTACCTGTAGGTATAAAGAAATCCTATCTTCTGACTCATTTCAGTGTGAATTTTAGTTAAAAGTAAAACACATTTAAATGTTTATATACTATATATATATATATATATATATATATATATATATATATATGTATGTGTATAAATACAATATATATATATATATATATATATATATATATATATAAATATATATATATATATATAAAAAAAACCAAAAAAAAAAAAATAATTATAAATAAACTTACATGTATATGTAAATACACAATATCAGATTCTTGGTACTTATCTTTAATGAGCTGCATTAGGGATGAAGACACTCACCTACCTGTAAAGAAAAAAAAAACTGCATTAAGTATTGGTAGAATACCATGCATGAAAATGCATGGATAAGTCATATATATGTATATATACATTTAAATACAAAAATATACACGTATGTGAACTAAAAATACACGTCACATGTATAGATATATATATATATATATATATATATATATATATATAATATATATATAATATATATATATATATATATATATATATATATATATATATATATATATATATATATATAGTGTGTGTGTGTGTGTGCGTGCGCCTTAACCGTATTCAATGAAACTACTGTTTTTGTTAAAATGAGTAACATTAACAGAAACATTATATTATACAAAATAAATTAAAAGCGAAACCTTCATGGTGTTATTTCAACTCTGACAGGTGTGTCGTTCATCACCGTAATTCCTCGCCAATTATGCATACGCTTTTAAATTTTTATCTAACTTTGCGGTAACATGAAGCCATGAAAGAATTTACTAATACTTTCCAAATTATATAATTACAAAAACGTATATATCTGAAAATCCCAACGAACAGAAAAAGCGACTTAAAATTCGTGCTTGACGATTAAAATAATATTTTATCACAGACGTTATGTTTCTAATGATGTCTTTGTTCATTCTTATTTTATTTATAGATAGAAATCTTATGATGAGGGTAGAAAGATTATCAACATAGTTATTCTAATAGTTATGCTGTTGCATAGCTGCGAAAATACGCATTTGTTTTGAAATATCGGGAAACTTATCTTTAACGCTCGTACCTCGAAACAGCACAGGCGCTGTAAAACCAACAACTAAAAAAAATGTCACCAACAAATAAAACCTAACGACAGGAATTTTATTAATTTTATTTACTTCAATAATTAAATAAAAATAGGCCGAATCAGATCAATGCCGTAATAATTTATCTAATTATCCTATAGAAGGATACCGTCAGAAAAACCTTCCGTACAATCAAGATTCCCTTTCCGTCAAGACTACGACTCGGGAGCGGCGCTGAGAAAGCGAGAGAAAGAGAAAGAAAGAGAAAGAAAGTGAGACTCCAAGATAGTAAGAAGGTACAACTATAAAGTATTTCACTGTTGTTATTATAAACCCTAAATAATTATTCATCTGTAGCTCTACAATGACGGTTCTGCTTTAGTAAGTCAACAAGAAAAATATACCTACCGCTTGAATTAAAACGGAAGGAATCTAACGTATATATCATTACTAGTGAGTTAATAGTGATTGCTATTATATATAAGGTGATTTTGGCCTATGGGCGGTTATCTAAACTCATAAAAATATATATGTTATCCATCTAAAAATCTGATAAAAACATCGGAGGATTATACAGGCAATGTCATCACTGATTTTTCTGTAACCTAAATATAAAAAACTTTCCAAGAATAATACAAATGCATGCACAAAAAAAGCACACACATAAATATATATGTATATAAGATGTATGTAGGCATACATATATATACATGACGCTGATACATTCAAATAATAATTTAAGATTCTAACATTCATTAACATTTGCCAATTCCATTTGTTTACTGATTACTTTCGAAACAACCTAAAATGATCTACGAACAATGACTGGATTTCAATTAAAATTGGTTTCGAAAAATGAATCTGAATAAACGAGAAAATGATACAGCAGATGAGGTCCAAAAGACTCCGAAAAAAGCCGACTACAGCAAAGGACCACCGTCGATAATCTCGGGAAAACGATAGAAAAGAAGAATACGAGAGAAGAGAAAGATAAGCAAGAAATAAGGAAGTACCCTTATATAGGATTATATGCAATATGAATCGCCATCAAAGACTTTAGTATATATATAGAAATATTTTCCATTCACGTCTAAACTTGAGATTTTGTTAAGCAATATTTCCGAGATTTTTTTTTTTTCTACAAATGAAGTCTTCGATTAAGTACGACCGATATGTGGATGCTCTCGTTTTCCAAAATGACAAAATGGAGGAAAAACCGAAATGAATCTGTGGAATGAAATTGTTTAGATTAATTTAAGAAGGAATCCAGTACTAGCTGGATTCATAATCCGGTGAAGAATTCCAGCGGCGTATCGCCTGCCGACTTCTCTTGCGGCATCAGAAAAATACGGAGAAATAGTTCCAAATATTTATCAATACATTTTCTTTAATCGTAAGTATTATATGAAAAAAAAAATTTTCAATAAAAGTGCATTGTAACTTTTTTTCAAGTTACGAATATCACTTGGGAATCCCTTGCGCCCAAATTGTTATCGGGGATATTTTTTTTTATTAATTTCAATAACGCCAACAGTTGTATTCTGAACTTTTGGACGAGCTCAAAATTAAAAGATAAAAAAATATTCAATATCTGCCAGTTTTTTTCTGGGCATTCCCATTTTCACAACAACAACAACAATATAAAATTGTAAAAGAAGAGAACCCAGAACAAAATCCATATTAAATACTGAATTAAAAGCACTAGATAATATAGAGATAACTCATAGAGTTTACTTGGAATATTTTCCATATTACAAATTATAAAAAGAAATGCACCGTAGACGTTTAGTCAGTTGAACTAGAGCAGCGGAAAAAAAAAACAGAATAGGTAACTGAAATGTGTCGGCATGTTTGTTACTATTCAGTTACGGAATTAATGCGCCTTCACATTATTATTATTTTATTATTATTATTATTATTATTATTATTTATTATTATTATTATTATTATTATTATTTACGCCAATTTAGTCTTCGACTAGAAAATCTACATCCATTCTGAAAATACTGAAGAAACCAGCTATTTTTTTGCTTAAATATTATTTTCATTTCGCTTACTAGGATGTATCTCATGTTAATAAAAATAAAATGTCATAAAGAGACATTTTATATTTATAATATAGATTTTGCTTAAATATTTGTCTCACTCCTATATAACCATCTTGTTTGAGAAAAACATCATTATTAACCGAATTATAACGAGGAAACGAGATAAAAAAAAAATTCTGAAATACTGATAACAGAAAAAAATGTTAAAATGTCATATAAAATAGGCATTAAGGCTATGTAATTAAAATGTTCAAGTCTAATAAGCTATGGGCCATACTGAAAGATGATTAAAATTTTCAAAAATCATATAAATACTAGTAAATTTAGGAAGTCTTTGGGAGAAGTCTCGTTGGAAATACATGCTTTCCAAAGAAAATATTTAATAGTACACCTAAATTTAAAGTGGCGAGGAAGAAGAGTGTTAAGAATATGAAAAAAAAAAAAAATTTTAAATAAAAAAAAAATCTTAGGGTACTACTTTTTCATTTTCATCTACTTTCCATGTCCTCATCAGGCCTGGGCAAGAAAAAAAAGTGTACGGATGCCAGTTCTCCTGGATTTTGGACTCGAAAATATAGCTGCAGTGGAAAAATACCTCCAGAGCTAATAACGAGTTCCCCAATATATTAAAGAATCTCGGCGTCATAAAAATTACACTTAAAATTTTCAATTGCCGAAAAGATTCAGTTATATAAATACTGTATCACTGAAGATTAAATAATAAAGAGGAAAATACTGAATATTGCAATAACACTGTCTTAAATATACTAAATAAAACTAATAAATTTATTTAAATTAGATCAATAAAAAAAACCTACAAACGCAAAAATATTAATTTCGTCGTCAACTGGCGATAAAGAAATGCACGTTACAAAAATCAGTTCAGAATTAGAAGAAAATTAAAATATGCGACTTCCTAAAATTATTTCATAATAAAAAAAGTGATAAGTAATAAATTACAATGTTCGTTAAAGCCAAATAGTGAAGTTCTAAAAAAGTAAATAAAAAATAAATGAGTAAATAAATAAGTAAGTAAATAACATAAAAGTAAAATGATGTTCTAAGAAAAAAAAATCTAACCGCATTTTTACTCTTTTCCGGTTCCAAGCAAAACCGTGAAGTGCTTAAAAAAAATATAACTGCAGTTTTACTTTTTTTCGGTTCAAAGGAAAATTATGAAAATCTGAAACAAAGAAAGACAAAAAATGTTTTAATAGCATTCCCGTTTACGTTTGGCCCTCTACACAACTGAAGATTATACATAATTAAAATAAACAATAAATAAATTGTTTTTGTTTACGAAAAATTATGGAAAACTTCTTTCTTGAAATTCCAACTGAAATTGAATTGCAACTGATATCATCAAATTCCATATCACGTGATGATTTACAAAGACTATTAAATTAATCAATAAGTAAACAAATGAGAACACTAAGTTAATTACGTCGTATAGTCGACAAAAATTAACGCTTAATTGCAGTAGAACTGTAAACATAAATTTTAATCTTGTAAAAAAATAATTTTTTCCTGTTAAACTATATCACAATAATTCATGAAAATGACCTAAAAAGATTTAGTGCAATTTTGCATGCACACTTCTATGCATATTTTATGTCACAAGTTCTGCTACGCTTTTAGAGTGAAAATAAAAGGGAATGTCTTCATTCCAGTTGTCAATGTAATATTCCAGAAATCTTGTAATGAAGATAGAATTTCAATATTATTACTCGCTCCATGTATAAATAGGTGACATTACCGTCAATTAAATATCTTACCCATTTTTTAACAATAACAATAACAACAGTAATAATATGATAAGGATAACATAAGATTTCTTGCATTCTTAATAAATATTTTTAGAATTTATTATTATCAGTATTGTACATAAATTAGGGATGATAAAGTTCGAAATCATAGAATGGGAGTTAAACTATTTATCAATATATTTATGGATTTTTTAGCATTTGTTTTTCAGCCCTAAACACACACACGAATTATATATATGTAATATATATATATATATATATATATATATAGTATATATATATATATATAATATATATATAAATATATATATATAATTCGTGTGTGTGTTTAGGGCTGAAACAAAACAAATGCTAAAAAATCCATAAATATACATGTACATATATGATATATATATATATATATATATATATATATATATATATAATATATATATATATAGATATATATGATCATATATATATATATATATATAATATATATAATTCGTGTGTGTGTTTTAGGGCTGAAAAACAAATGCTAAAAAATCCATAAATATACATGTACATTATATTTTTAATTTTATACTATATAGTATATGTGTATATGTATGTATATATAGAGATAATATATATATAATATATATATATATATATATATACACATATTACATATACACATATACAATATATAGTTATATAATAATATATGTACATGTATTTATGCATAAATATGCGTGTGAATGTATCACTTACATACATGCGCACACACATTACTTGAACTAGACAGCATCAGCAGCTCTGCCGCTCCGTGTGGCTCTAAAAATGTCTGCCAGTAATTGGCACGAAACAGTAAATTTCCGTTAATCACTCTTCTCTATAACTCTTGGCGCCCATCCACGAGATTTGGCACTGCTGCTGCTGCCCGCTGTAATCCACCAACATTCTCATTTAAAAGAAGGTATACCAAAGTGTGGCGCGGGGCGGGGCGGGGATAGGATGTTCAAATCCATAAAATGATTTATCGAACGTTGAGGTAGTGTAAATAAATGAAAACATGCACGCGCGCGTCAACTCGTAGTACCTTTGAAATCGTTTTCACTTGGGTACACTCAGATGTATATGTGGAAATAAAAAATAACAAAACGTTTGCAAGAAGTAAGGATAAATCCATTTTGTTCAAATTTCATTGCGGATATCAGATTCGTGTCTGGTATGTATGTCTGTTCAACTTACACACAAACACATACACACACACATACACTATATATATACATACGTATAATAATACATAGATATACATATATATATCATACATAATATATATATATATATATATATATATATATATACATAGTCATTCTACTTGAATTGGGAATGATTTACAATACTAAAATGGTACCCCAAATTTTCCGGTTATAACTTTTTAATAAAAATAAGACTTCAGTAACATCGAATAAATTCCAGCATCCGTTCACAGAAAGTTGAAAAGGTTCTTGCGGTTTATATCGCTTAAAAATGCCAAGGAGAACTTTCTTCACGAATACATCACACACTGGTGTCTATTCATACATAAACAGATACATATTTACACAAATCTTATTAACGCAGGTGTACTGTATATGATGATGAATTTTGTGAATTTGTAGATGCACGTTTGTATACATAATTTTTACTGCGTTTTCGATAAAATACACAGAATACCATTTCTCACGTTACTTACCATTCATACAAATGCGTACACAAATACTAACGGATGATTTGTTTATATCTGTTCCCATATGCTTTTACATTATCCCAGAAACGGTTTTCAGGGGAAAAAAGGGCCGTTGCTTCGTCCACATTTTACCTGCTCTCTGGAAAAAAATAATTTTTTCTTTATACTTTTTTTTTTTTTTTTTGAAAAAATTTTATGACACCATATAATTTTTGCATATGTGAACCACAGCAGGACGGTCACTCCCTAAGCTTCATGGCCGGCACCCTAAGGCGCCGGCCTCCCAAGCCAAGCTTCCCCCCCTCCAACCTCCCCCCCCCCCCCCCAACCCATAACCCCATCCATCACCTACCATCTCCTCCAAGTTCACGAGCGTTTCGGTACAAAACCATCGCATACTAAAGTACGGAATTAAATTACGATTAAACAATGTTAGATATAGAAAAAGAAACAGGAAGACCCTACCAAAATGTTAAGGCGCAAAGACCTCGGACCCCAGAGGATGGCGAAAAGCCTGATGTGCCTTGGCCGAGTGACTGCATAGGCCGGCCGGCGCCCATCGATGCTTTTTGGGTCCATGCAAATTAGGGCCACCGCGGTCGGCTGAATTACTCAGGCCTATTGCCAAAAAAAAACATGAGTTTTACGATATCGTCCGAAGGGATGTAGTATGAACATTTTGGTAGAGAGACAGAGAGCTTTTAGTCTCCTTATAACCCTTCCGATACAAAGGTGTCTAAGGCGCGGGATCGAGATAGCGGAAGAGAGAGAGAGAGGGAGAGAGAGCGCTGTCTTCAGAGAGAAGGGGAGGAGGGGGGGAAAGAAATTCTTATGCAAATTAAAACGCCCCCCGTGTAATGGCACCTCTCGGCTTAAATCAAAGCATGGACGTCCTATATCTCCCCGACGATTTTTTTTTCCTTCGTCTCCGTCGTCATAATCATCATCATCATCTTCCTCCTCTTCTCCTCCACCTCCTTCTTCTTCTTCGGCGACTTTGCGGTAAGTGCCTCAGATGTCAACGACAATTCTCGCATGCCTTTTGTATTCGAAGACATTATCATTATTATTATTCTCGGTGCAGGAAGAAAAGGAATGTCTTGAGGATGGCGACAGTCCTTTCCATCTTCGGAGGATTTCAGCCAATTTCGGGTATTCAGATGTCCCCAGGGAGAGGATTCTCGGTATACGTGCCTGCATAGATTTGTGATAGCTTACGGGATATGTATACGATGTATTAAGCTTATACATACATACATACATACATACATACATACACACACACACACACACACACATATATATATATATATATATATATATATATAAATATATATATATATCATATATATAATTACATTTTGTTTATAAACGTATACGCCGAAAGTTTTTAGGTTTTTTTATGATATACTTGTGTGACATAAAAGTGACAGTATAACATACTTTACAATGCATACATGCATACATATATATATTCATATCCATCCATACATACATACATACATACATACAGACATACTATATATCTATATATATATACATATATGAACTTATATATAATTACATTTTGTTTATAGACGTATACGCCAGAAGTTTAGGTTTTTATGATATACTTTGTGTGACATAAAAGTGACAGTATACATACATACATACTTACATGCATACATATATATATTCATATCCATACATACATACATACATACATCTATATCTATATATATATATATACACATATACACATATGTTAAATATATACACATATATATATATATATATATATATATATATATATATATATATATATATAGATATAGAAAACGTCTGTCGTTCCAATAACAACGTCATATGGGACGTGAACAGAATTTCTGGCCGCGAGTAAAGTGAAACATCAAAGTACAAGATCTTTCGCCGATTCAGTCTATACATTAATTATGAACTGGTTTTATTGGTGTATGATTTCACGTGAAGACAGATTTTCTTATCATGACTTGCAGAATACGATTTTTTGCTGCCTTTTCAAAAATCTCTGATTGGTACCTTAATTTACAATTGTGAATGATACTGTTTATATATAATATATATATATATATATATATATATATATACTATATATATATATATATATATATATATATATATATATATATATATATATATATATATATATATATATATATATATATACATTTACATATATGCACATATATGTATATATATAATATTATTATATATATATATTATATATATAAATATTTACATATATGTTTCATATATGTAATATTATATATATACATATATATATATATATACGATATATATATAATATAATATATATATATATATATAGGGGGTATACAGGAGATATATATATATATATATATATATATATATATATACTATATATCTTACTGTTTTGCATGGGGGACAGTTGGACCGATATTGTTCTCAGCGAAATTAAAAGGTATTCCACTCGCCTGCGCACTCAATATTTAATAAACACTTTGCGTCCAAATTTACAACGGGCCCACTTGACTTTACTGCAGAATGATTTATGCAAACCTCCCCCTCACCCCCCCTCGCCATAAATTTGCATAATTGGACGGCGACAACTTAATTTCCCCGAAAAGACAATAAAAGAATAAGAAAAAAAAATAATAAAAATAAAAAGAACAACAAACACCCACCCAAGCTCAGTAGCCAAGACCACAAATCAACTTAACAAACGATATTCAGGATTTGGTACTAAAAGACTACTTAAAATTTTATAGCACACTGAAACCCGCACCGTAAAATGTATTGAAAGAGAGAAGAAAATCATAAACGAGCGAATTTCCCTCGCCTCTCGGCACACGTAAGAGAGAGGAAGAGAAAGAGAGAGATAGGAATATCACAATAACAGCAACAGCAATAACAATAATGACAGCCTCGTGCGCAAATACTGCCCAGAACCGCATATTCAAATTAAAAGCCACTAAAACGGGGCAGTGAAACGGGAGCAAAAATCCTCGTAAAAAGAAAGAAAGAAGGAAGGAAGGAAAAGAAAGAGAGAGAGAGAGAGAGAGAGAGAGAGAGAGAGAGAGAAATAAGAAATAAAAAAAAGAACTATCCTAGCGTGGATCATCGGCCGTATTAGCAAGTGGCACATTTCGTCCCAACTGGCCGCATGATAATAAAACACTTATAGCCACACTTTTCATGACTTAAAGAGTTACTTTATGGGCCTTTCATTGCCGGGTTATGGTGATTCCAATGTTCTTGGTGACGTATACCTCATAGATGTGATTTTTATCTGTTGCTCGGCGGTCTCTTTTTGCGTTTAACTATTGACTTACTGACCCAGAGAAAGAAAGGTGAGAGAGAGAGAGAGAGAGAGAGAGAGAGAGAGAGAGAGAGAGAGAGAGAGAGAGAGAGAGAGAGACGCCGACGGGACTTCTCCTCCTACTCCACTGCCTTCTGACGTAGGGAGACTTCTTGTTGGCTCCTTAATGGCATTTCTTTCATTGCATTCACTGCGTCTGCTTAATTTTTTGCTAAAAGACCCTTACGTGACTTGATATCTTGATATTTCCGTATGAATTTTATCTGTCATTTCATTTATTGGGTCTGATTAATTACTCATAAACTACTCTTAGGTTTCTTTTCTGTTAATCTGTCAAAAAAGAATTAAAACTGTCAAAATAATTTTTAAAAAGCTATTTGAATTATCCCTGTATAAAATTCTCTTCGCTTTCTCCGCCATCATCATAATTTATCCTTTTAACCGACAGTGATTTGCTGAAATACAAAGACATTTCTTTACTGGTACAGGCGAATTTTATCTGTTACAAAACTGTTTTAATTTATCCATTCTGGATAATTCTCTTTGCTTTCTCCATCGTCTTCACAAATCATCCTCCTACTGACCACGACTTAAGCCGAGCTTGACCGAATATAAATAGCATTTTTTTTTTTCTTTTGGGGGGGGGGGGGGGCGGGGGTTGGTGTTAGGGGGGAGGTTACGAAGTGTTTAGGAAGACGAAATGACAGAATTAGAGGAACCCAGCCAAGTGTAAACACCCAGCTTTCGGGAGGCCCCGCCGTAGTTGCCCGAGTATTGAAAACTCGTAAATAGCGCAATCCGAAAACACGTTTTTCCGGACCTTTCACTCACAGAGCCGTTCCCAATTCGGGAGATGGAGCAATTAACACTTTATAGCGCATAAAAGTTGGCCACCCATCCGACACCTTCCCCCCCTGACAATTCTCTCCCGTTTTCTATGAAAGATTGAACGTCCTCGGGTTGAAAGAAAATGGAAATGAAAATCACTTTAATGCCATAAAAAAAAGAAAAAAAGACAATTGATTAAAAATATATATATAAAAAAGGCGATCATGGAAATTTAGTAGCGGGAAACATTCCTACACGAAAATCGCAAAATATTCTCACTTCCATCTATTTACTGCAACTTCCATGAAAAATAATTGATTAAAAAAATAAAAAAATAAGAAATATGATTATTTCCATGAAAAATAATAAAAAATAAAAAAAAAAAATATTATTATTTCCATGAAAAAAATTGATTAAAAACAAAATAAAAAAATATGATTATTTCCATGAAAAATACTGGATTCAAAATAAAGAAATAAAAAATAAAAAATATGATTATGGAAACGCGGAAGCATGAAAAATTTAGACACAAAAATCACCAAATATTCTCTCTAAACAGCCTACTGCAATTCCCATAAAATACTAAAATATTATACACATTAGTAATCACACAATTTTATTTACAACCTATGAAAAACTTACTGACAAACTCCCAATTCACGAAAGATCGTAAATAACAAGAAAAGGCAAGAACTCTTACGCGTGATAGGGCAAACATTTAAGAGTCATAAAAAAAGCAAATAAAATCTCCCAAGAGATTCAAGATAATGATTATGGGCTTTAAATGTACTTCGAGTATTCTACAATTCGAGGACGTTTATTCGCAAGAAAATTACAGAAAAGAAGATATAAGATCAAACATTCCAAATGTTCATAATTTCCAAATCACTATGCAAATGGAGAGCAATAAAAGTGGAAAAGTAATGAAATATAGATAATTAGGTTAAACAAGTGCAAGAATATATATATATATATTATATATATATATAGATATTATAATATATTATATAGAATAGAATAAGAGATAGATAGATAGATATATATGATATATATATAAGTATATATAATATACATATATTATACATAAACATACATGTTTTACATATGTATATATATATATATGTATACTTAACTAATATATATAGTATATATAGTATATATAATATTAATTATATATATTATACATATAAAATTATGCATAAACATACATTTTTACATATGTATATAATATATAAAAAAAATATTTAAT